>NC_081413.1:43623693-43925360 GCF_030272615.1 Cryptomeria japonica
TAGGAACTTCATCTTAAAGCTTTGTTTCTTGATGATACAAATTTCTCTTATTGGAAGGAGAGGATGGAATCTTATTTGAAAAAAATTGTAGAATGGAGTTTGGGATGTTGTTAGGATTGGTTATATGCTTTCATCGAATGGACCTCAAACTCTGGATGAACTTAAGAATTATAAGATTAATGCAAAAGCTAGAATAATCGAATGAGGAAACTCTAATTCTAGCTATAGATGAGAAGAATAAGGATATGTCTGGAAGATCAGAAGGTATGAAAAACAACAAGAAGTCGGCAAGAGAGAAGATTGCAATGCATGCTAAAGTGGAACCAAGAGCTTGGATCATCAACATTGGATGTTCAAATCATATGACCGGTGATAAAGAGAAGTTGACTAATCTTAAGAAGTATGGTGAAGGATCAGTGAAATTTTCAAGAGAGTAATCTACACCTATTTATGGGATAAGAAGTATTTTGATTGATGGTAAACATAAAACTGATGATGTTTATTATGTTGAAGGTCTGAGACAAATTTTATTCAGGGCTAGTCAGATGTGCAATAAAGGTTATGAAGTTTTATTTAGTAAGACCGGATGTGTAATTAGAAAAGGAAAGGTGGAAGAATGGTAGAATAAGGTATTAGGACAAGTGGAAATGTTTATTACATAAAGGATAAAAGTCAAAACAAGTGTTTTTTGGCATAGAGCAATGAATATTGGTTATGGCACAAAAGGATCGACATATCAATTTTGATAACATTATAAAGATCAGTAATACTAAAGCTATGAGATATTTTCCAGGGATTATCGAACCTACTGATATTGTGTGTAGGGAATGTCAACTGTTAGGTCCCGGGAAGGACAACTGAGAGCGGGGGGGGGGGGGCGTGAATTAGTTGTGAACCAGTTGTCAATAAATTGTAATCCAAATGCAAGTTATTCCAATTTAGCCTTAATATTGGTAAACCAAACTTCCAATCCATGTCTTCGACATAACCAAATGATCTCCAAGTTATCATCATTGCCGATGAACAATATAACCTGTTGGTGAACATATACCGGTGACTGTGCATAATCCACTAACCATATTGGTGAACCATAATGTAAACCTCCAAGAAGACAAGTGTTGACATCAATGACAAAACCAATGCAACACATGACAAAGTCATCCATAATACCAACAATCTTCCCCTTTGGCATTGATGGCAACACTAGATGGATAAACATCTAAGTGCCAAAAAATAAAATGCCAAAACCAGTAAACCAATCAATCTCCCCAAGATAGATCAATACAAAGTTTTGTAATAGAAACAGAAACCAAAACCAAAAAGTATATCTCTCCCAATGAATAATCTCTCCCCTAAGGAATAATGTTTTTCCATAGATATCTCTCCCCCTTTGATATCAAATGCCAAAGAAGTTAAGAATTCAAAACTTAACATTCTGCCAACTACTCCCCTGAGAAGTAGCTCTCCTCCATCAAAGCCAGAAAAAAGATTTTTTCTGTGAGTTTCTGTCAGTTTGATGCCAATCTTCAACATCTAAGTCTCTATCAGTGGGGAAATTACCCCAAGCTGCTCTCTGAGATATTCAAATGTTTCCTTAGGCAAAGGCTTTGTAAAGATATCTACAATTTGCTCTTTAGTATTCACATAAACCAATTTCACTTCATTTGCTTCAACATTCTCTTTCAGAAAATTATACTTAATAGAAACATGCTTTGTCTTAGAGTGAAATACCAAATTCTTTGATATATCAATTGCTACTGAATTATCACAATAAATTATTATTGGTTATTTACATTTTACCTTTATATCCTTCAACATTTGCTTAATCCATAATACCTAAGTACAATTAGTTGTTGCTACAACATATTTTGATTTTGTTGTTGACAATGATGTACAAGTCTGCTTCTTACTTATCCATGAAATCAATCTGCTAAAAAGAAAGAATGCACCTCTAGTGGTACTCTTTCTATCATCTACATCACCTTCCCAATTTGCATCGGTGTATGCACATAAATCAAAATTTTCATCTTTAGGATACCACAAACCAAGATTTGTTGTGCCTTGTAGGTATCAGAAAATTCTTTTAACTGCTGATTCATGATTTTCTTTAGGATTGCTTTGAAATCTTGAAACAATACATACTGCATTCATTATATCAGGTCTTGTTTGTGTCAAATACAATAATCCTCCAATCATAGATTTGTACCTTGTCGGATTAATAGGAGTTGAATCATCCTTCAATGTCAATTTAGCAGCTGTAGTCATAGGAGTACTTAACGGTTTGGAATTTTCCATACCAAATTTCTTCAAAAGTTCCTTCAAGTACTTTGTTTGACATATGAATATACCTTCAGTTTGTGAAATTTGCAAACCTAAAAAGAATTTTATCTCTCCAATCATAGACATTTCAAATTCTTTTTGCATCTGATTAGCAAAGTCCTTACATAATCCATCTTCACCTCCAAAAATGATATCATCTACAAAGACTTCAATAACCAAAATATCATCATTGGTAACTTTGTAATATAAATTGTTGTCAACATTAGCTTTTGTGTAACCAAGCTTCAAAAGATATTTATCCAATCTAGCATACCAAGCTCTGGGAGCTTGCTTCAATCCATATAAAGATTTCCTTAACCTCCAAACCATATCCTTATGATCTGTTAAAGAAAATCCATCAGGTTGTTCAATGTAAACTTCCTCCTCAAGATCTCCATTTAAAAATGCACATTTTACATCCATTTGATAAACTATAGTTCTTATAAGCTGCAAATGCAAGAAATAGTCTAACTGCCTCAATCCTGGCTACCGGTGCAAAGGTTTCATTATAATCAATTATTTCTTTTTATGAATAACATTTACAAACTAATCTTGCTTTGTTTCTGATTACTTCTCCGTCTTCATTAAGTTTATTCCTAAATACCCATTTAGTTCCAATTATATTTTTGTCTTTAGGCTGAGGAACCAATGTCCAAGTATTATTCTTTTCAATTTGTTCTAATTCATCTTCCATTACTTTTATCCAATGTTCATCCTTACATGCTTCAATAACAGATGTTGGATTCAGTACCGGTTAAGCTCTGATACCAATTGTTAGGTCCTGGGAAGGAAAACTGAGAGGGGGGTGGTGAATAAGTTGTGAACCAATTGTCAATAAATTTTAATCCAAATGCAAGTTATTCCAATTTAACCTTAATGCTGGTAAACCAAACTTACAATCCATGTCTTCAACATAACCAAATGATCTCCAAGTTATCATCGCTGCCAGTGAACAATATAACTTGCTGGTGAACATATACTAGTGACTGTGCATAAGCCACTTACCATATCGGTGAACCATAATGTAAACACCCAAGAAGACAAGTGTTGACATAAATGACAAAACCAATGCAACACATGACAAAGTCATCCATAATACCAACACCAACAAGGAAACTAGGCCAACTGGAGATTTAAGAACAAGAAATATTCTACTTCTAAACCCTTGGAGCTGATTCACATAGATCTTTGTGGACCTAGAAGGACAAGATGAATCAATGGAGAAAGGTATTTTATGTTGCTTATTGATTATTACTCTAGGATAACATAGGTTACAATCTTGAAAGAGAAGTCTAAAGCTTTTGAAAGGTTTAAAGTGTTCAATCCAATAGTTAAAAATCAAGTAGATACTAAAATAAAGTGTTTGAGATCTGATAGAAGAGGAGAATTTAATTCAAATGAATTTGATAATTTTGGTGAAAAATATGAAATTAGAAGACATTTTTCTACCCCAAGATTCCCTCAATAGAATGGAGTTGTACAAAAGAAGAATATGAATGTTATCAAGATGGATAGAAATATGTTGAAAGACACTAACTTGGCTATTGTGAATTAAAAAGAAGATATGTATACTACTGTTTACATTCTTAACAAGGTACATATAAGAGAGAATCATACTAAATACACCTTATGAGATGTGGAATGGAAGACCTCCTACTGTGAAGTATTTCAAAATCTTTGAAAGTAAGTGCTATATTAGAAGATATGAAGATGATCTTGGAAAGTTTGATACCAAAGCAAATGAAGGAATATTTCTAGGATATGCTACAAACAACAAATCTTACTAGTGTTACAACAAGAGACTAAAAAAAATAGTAGAAATTACAAATGTGAAAGTATGTGAAGAATGGGATCAGACTACCCTTGAACTCATACAAGATATTCAATTTAAGATTATCCCATATGTTGTAGAAAAGAAGATAGATCTGAAAGACAAGAAAGAGAAAGAGACAAATGAAGATGAAGAAGTAGAAGAACATGAGAAAGTAGACAAAACTCTATCCAAATATGTGAAAAAGAATCATTCAAAAGCTCAGATTATTGGTATAGCATTGTAAATTGTACACCCTTAATTGGGTGATACAATATCATGCTTAGGTTAGCACTCACCTTAGTGTGTTGCATTTTTCATTTTAAAATTCCCTTTAATCATTTAATTAATTAATTTAATTAAATCTAAAATCCTCTTTTATCATTCCACACATCATAAAATTGGACCCTTAACCCTAAGTGCGCCCCTTTTTATTTTTTCGTTTAATCAATTAATTCATCAAAGCCCTAATTAAGTCCTATTCCAACCTTCAAGGCTAGATTTTGCATATCTAAACACCTTGAATTGTCGCATCGAACTAGGGATCACCTTATAATCACGATACTTTACATCCCTAAAAATTTGGAAAAAAGTCAGTCAGACTAGAATGCTCCATCATGGTCCTGAGTTTTTCTCCTCAAATCTTGGGATCATGTTCTGGCGGTATTATAATGTTTAAATCTAGATTTGTGCAAAAATATATCAATTCTAGGTCATCCTATGATCAAAAACAAAGTTAGGGTTTCATATATATAGCCTTTCCTTTCCTCATTTGAAGGATCCATTCACTAGCAATTGAAGGAGCCTCTTGTGAAGTGAAAGTACAGGTTATGTGAAGTCTTCAATCAAAAAATCAAGCATTCATCAAGTCTACATCAACCATTTTCATCATCAATTGAAACTTTGAAGATATTGAAGAATAATAGGAGATCACTAATTGTTGATTGTCTTGTACCTCTCTGTTAGGGTTTGGTATGGTTTCATGTTATTTTTCATATCTTTATAAGAGTTTCACAAAACTTGTTTTCAGATCTACATCATTGCTTTGGATTGATTATTGTATTTTTTATTTGAAGCATGCTCTTTTACATCATGTTCATCTAGGGTTTATACTCAAAGCATAGGGTATAACTCTAATTCTTGCATTCTAGCTCTTTTAGAATTTTGTAAACACTTGAGATTCTAGAACACACACTTTTCAATACATTGTTGGCTATTTGTGGAGGTGGAAATCACCAAAACAAGGGGTTTGACTAAGGTGAGACCCTATATAGCCACACAAACACCATTTTTTAAGTTGTAGGTGTAGGTACAAAAATCCGATGGAGCTACAATCTTTGAGAAAGATGAAATTTGCAGGTATAGGTCCAGACCAGAAGGAGGCCCTAGATCCTTGTGATTGGAGTGCCCAATGCTTTGGTCTAGGATCAGAGCACCTAGCACTTTGGTCCTCTACATTTTTGGGCATTCTATGGCACTTCTAAAACTCATAGCTTCATTTTTTTGATTCTAGAGTTTCAAATCAGTATAATAACAAGGACCAAAGTGCCCAACACCCTAGTCTAGCACAATTAGGCTTAGATTCTGATACTAGGTGCACATCAGAATTTCCCCTTCATCTTTGTAATTTGTGTCTTTGTTTCGGTTCTATATTTTTATGTTATTTCAATTTACATAGTCATTTTCCTTCATCTTTTTTTTATCTTACTTTGTCATTATTGCACATTTAGCTCATTTCCCTTTCACAGCAGCAAAGGAATAGAAACTCTAAGAGTATTCCTTGAATCTCTTTT
The DNA here is from genome assembly GCF_030272615.1 of Cryptomeria japonica. Taxonomy (NCBI): domain Eukaryota; kingdom Viridiplantae; phylum Streptophyta; class Pinopsida; order Cupressales; family Cupressaceae; genus Cryptomeria; species Cryptomeria japonica. The sequence goes on from NC_081413.1 coordinate 43,629,616, forward strand.
ACAAGAGTTAGTCAAAGCAAATGAATTCCTTTGGAGATTTTGTATTCCAATGTGTGAATGAGAGTGGTATTAGGTCCTAATTTACCCTATTCCATTTTCATCCTACACAATTGGAGATAAAAACAAAGGAGTTCAGACAAGAAGAAGACTTGCAGAACCAAACGAGCAATAAAACTACTACTTTCTTTCACTGGTGGAACCTTAATCATATGAGGAAGCAAGAAGAGATGAGAGTTGGGTAAAAGCAATAGAAGAGGAACTAAATCAAATACAAAAGAATCACACATTGAAACTCGTAGCTAGACAAATAGACAAAAATGTGATAGGAACTAAGTGGGTGTTCCAAAACAAGCTAAATGAACAATTAAAAGTAAAATATTAGTATGTAAAGGCTATTCACAAGTTGAAGGTATTGATTTTGAGGAAACTTTTTCTCCAGTAGCTAGGACAGAAGCTATAAGAATGTTTCTTTCTTTTTCTGCTTATAAGAAATTCATGGTATATCAAATGGATATTAAGTCAGCTTTTCTAAATAGAAAATTTGAAGAAGATATATATATTGAACAACCAGATGGATTCAAATTCTTAGAAGATCTAGATATGGTTTGCATATTGAAGAAGACATTGTATGGAGTCAAACAAGCACCTAGAGCTTGGTATGATAGATTGGATAGATATCTGTTACAATAAATTTTCAAAAAGGTATTGTTGACAACAATATTTATTTTAAAGTTGAACCACACAAGTTGTTGATTGTTGTTGTCTATGTTGATGATATTATATTTGGAGGAAGTGACGGTCTATGTAAAGAGTTTGCAGAAGGAATTTGAAATGTCAATGATTGTTGAGTTTTCATTCTTTCTTGGTCTATAAGTTATGTAGTTAGAGGATGGAATTTTTATTTATCAAACTAAATATGTCAAAAAGAAGCTAAAGAATTTTGAAATGGAGAATTATAAAAGGTTGCAACCCCTTTGGTTGTTGGTTGTAAATTGAGGAAATATGATATATCTCTAGAAGTTGATCTGAAGAAGTACAAATCTATGATTGGAGGACTATTATATTAAATTGCCTCTAGACTAGATATCATGTAGGCTGTCTATTTAGTTGCAAGATTTCAAGCTAATTCGAAGCAATTGCATGAGAAAGCAGTCAAGAGGATCTTCAAGTATTTGAAAGGGACTCTAGATTTTAGTCTTTGGTCCAAGAAGAGTGTAGATTTCATATTAAAAGCATACGCAAATGCTATGTTGGAAGTACTGATGATAGGAAAAGTACTAATGGTGGTTGGTTTCTTGGTTAGTAAGAAGCAAGATTCAATATCTCTATCTATTGAAGAAGAAGAATACATTGCAACAAATATTGTTGTACTTAAGTTATGTAGATGAAATAGATTCTTAAAGATATCAAAGTGGTATATGATGAAGCTATTCCCATTATGTGTGATGATACCAATGCTATAAACATTTCAAAGAGTCCAATAATGTATTCAAGTACTAAATATATCTCAACCATGTATCATTTCTTAAGGGATAAGGTTGAAAAAAAGGAAACCAAATTGGAGTATATTTCCACAAAACAAAAAGTTGCAAACATTTTCACAAGGCATTAGAAAAGGATACTTTCTAGTATCTCAAGTAGAAAATAGGGGTTATTGCCCCTCATTTCTCTAACTATATTCATAGTAGAGGTGCATCTTTCCAGAGGGAGTATCTGAGCTTATACTTCATCTCCTAGATTGATTTAGTTGATGTTGTCAAGGGGAGCAGTGGAGTATGTGTTGTATGTTCAATATATCGTGTTGTGCACTTTGTCTTTTGATGTCAAAGGGCGAGGGAATTATTGGAGATAATTGTTTTTCCATCAATGGAAAAGGGGGAGATTGTTGGAAATCTAAGTTTGTATGGTTTTCATTGATGTCAAACTTGATTGTCTTGATGGAGTCTTGTCTAGATATGGTCCTATATTGTTGCAGGTTTCTTTGTCTTGTGTTTGGTGTTGTAGTTGAGCTTGATGTTTTGATGTTGGTTATGGAAAGTTCAATATGCAGGAAAGAGTTTTAAATGTATGTAGGAAACAATATTTAATGTCACATTGGTAGAATGGTTTGCATTGCTTTGGTTGGTAAAGATTATGCTACATCGTCTGGCTTTCTGGTTTGTGGATTACAGAAGTTAGTTGTTACTGTTCTCTTATATTAAGGATGTCTATCAGACTAGTATAGAAAGCCTTCAATGGCCTCCAAATATGTTGAATTTTATGTTGTGGTTTAGTGGAAATTATTGTGGTTTGTACACTATTGTTAGTGTGTTTCTATTCCATGAGTGAGTTATGTTGACTTGTGTTTGGTATATTCAACTGTGTTATGTTTTAATGAGTCCATTTGGATTATATTGTTAGATCATTCTTTTTTATATGGATATGCATTGTAGGATGAGTTATAATGTTGTTATGGGTCTCACTATGGTTTGTGGAGATCTGAATGGAATAATTTGTGATGGAAGATGTCTTTTGGCTGATTGATTGACAAACTTTATTGCCTATCTACACATTACGTTTGGTGGCAACTTTGGAATATGTGTTAGCATATGCAGATTATTACATTTGTCTTGTAAGGATGTGTTGTGATGTATTTTGGTCCCCTCTTCCTCTTGGAGCATATCACCTTGAGTATTTTTGGTCTGGGTGGCTTATTTTGTGCAATTATGTTTATTCCAGTTGTGGTCTATCCTCAATTTAGGTTTTTGATGATGTATCTTATATTTAAGGAGTGAAAATGTATGAGTTTAGTGTGTGATAGGGTATTATAATGTGGGATAGAGTGTGGATTCATGAGAAGTAAAATTGAATGATATGCATGTAGATTTGAGACTGTAGATGTGTGAAAGTTAGTTTGTGAAGAGCTTTAAAGGTGGTATTTTATGTGAGATACTGTCTTGAGACAATGGTGATTTTCAGAGATGTCTTCCATGATGTTGGTCATTTTATACAAATGTTCAAGGATAATTTCATGATTAGGAGATCCTTCTCATATCAGTTCTACTATTTCTCTTGCTACTAATTGATAATGAGTCCTTCAACAACACCTTGTATCTTTCCCTGAAGTAGTGTCCCTTAGTTGAGAAAGTCCATGTATCTTTCCCTAAGGTAGTGTGCCTTTGTCTTGCAAGTCCATCAGGTGCTTGTTGCTCCTAGGTAGTAAGCCTAAAACATTGTAATCAATTTATTCATATTGTGAGTTTGATTCTCACTATGGTTTTTCCTTGTTTGGTTTTTACTCGTAAATCTAGTGTTCATGTGTTGATGGTTGATGTGTTTTTAGTATTGTTGTAGAATGGTTAAATGTTGTTCATAATTATTCTATTTGAAGATCCAAACTGATTCACCCCCCCTCTCAATCTTGTCATGGGTAAAACATGTTTTAACTAGGAACATTACGATACTTGGGGAGAAGAGTTCAATTGACAAATTACTAAAGGGACTATATGCCATAACTTAATTTGGGAGCAATCAGATGAGAAAGTCAACATAAAATTAGAGTAGGTGACAATAGAACCATGCCAAGGTTTAATGTTGAGGAAAAAGAAGAAAAAATAAGCCCCAAGGTATATACACCAATCTGCCACAATTAAGATGTCACTTTTATTTTTGTCCTAAAATAATTGTATAGTGAGTTCCAAATTTGATGGTTGCCACATTTGGTGGATTCCAAATGGCTCAGAATGACCAAGCTTGAGGTTTGGTCAATTCAAAACATTTGGCGCTTGTCAAATTTGGGTGAATTCCAAAAAAAATAAAAATAAAATGAAAATGCATTTTCAAAATGCTAGCGCCAAATAGTGATATGTCCAAATGGTCTACATTGTGTCAATTATATTCCTCCTTTTCTATCTTTGTCTTCAAGTAAAACTCAATCTTGCAACAAGAATATATACATGAAATATTTTTAGATAGTCAAATTTCAATAATGAGTAGGCTTCTATCAACATTCTCTCACTTTGTTTATATCTCTCTTTATCTCCCTTGAACTCTAGACCTACCTCTCTCTATCACTATTCCTTTATCCCCTTTGTACCTCTCTCTATCTCTCTCTCATATCTCTCATAAGGTCTATCCCTACCTCTATACCTCTCTCTCTCATGCTCTAGTCTCTACTATATGTCTCCTCTCTCTCTTAACACACCTCCCCCTCAATCCCTCCCTACCTCTATTTGTCTAGGTTTCTCCCACCCTCTCTCCCTCTCAGGTTCATCTTCCCTCCTAACCCCATCTTTATCCCTAGCTCCCTCCCTCTCTCTTCTTCTCTCTACCTCTCTTAATATTTCTCTTCCCTCTCTCTCCATTCTCTCAATCACTATTTCTCCTTCCAAATTTCTCTCCCCATCCCTAGGTCTCTACCTCTATCCATCTTTAACTCTCTACCTATACCTCCCTATCTCATTACCCACCTCTCTTTGCCCCTCTATCTCTCTCTCCTTTATCTCTCCCCTAGGTATCTTACCTCTCTCTCCCTAGGCTCTAGGTCTATTACCTATATATCTATCCCCTCTCTCCGTTCTCTCAATCACTACCTCTCCCTCCAACTCTCTCTCTCTCTCTCTCTCTCCCCACCCCTAGGTCTCTCCCTCCATCCATATTTACTTCTCTACCTCTCTATCCATTTCTTTGTTGGCATTTTGAGTTTTTTGGTATTTTGCATAAAGATTGCACTAATGATATGTTGTCATTGATGTCAATTGAACCGGTAATGGTATTCAGGTTATTGTTGATATTGTTGTTTTTGATATTGGCTAGTAACTGGTAAGAAGAGCTTTGTAAAAGATGTTGTAAACCGGTATGCAAAGTTTGTGAGTTGAACTGGTGAACTAATGTAAAGGGTTAAACCTTTCTATGTAATGTAACCGTTAAACCCTATCAGCTGTTAAACCCTAACTGATCAAGTTTGATGATTTATTATCTAATAAGCGGTAATGATGGAGACACGTGTGATCATTGAATGAGGATATGTTCAAATTGTTTTGGTGCATTTGTTTTTTGTCTAGGGAAGGAGCAAAGTAGATTGCATCTAATGCACAATGCGTGATGATTTACAAAGTCCGATGAAGTGATGATCATGGAGAAGTTGTAATTCTATTGAAGAATGTGAAGAGATTGTCATGATTTCTAACGGTCAAGATTGTACTGACTTGTTTGTAATCTTGATGATGAGAATTAGGTTTTTGTTGTGTTACCGACCTAATTGATTTCTATTTAAGGTCGATGAAGTTGTTTGTAAAGTTTGTTTGCAAGCTTGATGAAAACCTATTGAGTGTGTTGTTTCCTAACCATTGAATGGATTTGCACTTTGAGTGAAGGTAGATTGAAGCTTAGAAGGATCTGATCAAGCAAATGTAGTGCTACTCAGATAGATCAAGAAAACCTATTTTTTTCTAACAATTACAACAAAAGTGAAATTCCTTAACTGGGTAAGCTCTAACAAGCTTGGTTACTCATTAAATCCTCTAATAAGGTGGTCCATTAGCTTGGATTCTTAAATCCTCCAGCGAGGTTACTCCTAATAGGGTATTGTGCTTTTCATCAAGGAATATTTGTAAATCCCTTAACCGGGTGATTCCTAACCGAAATTAGTTCTTAACATGACTTAGTGTAAAGCTTTAACATGCTTAACTCCTAACAGGGCAAACTTCAGAAGATTTTAGATATCTATCCTTGTGAGTCTCATCTCACCGTGGTTTTTACCTATTTGGCTTTTCCACATATAAACATTTGTGTCAAGTGGTGAATGCTTTTGTGGTTGTGATCTTATTTGTTAATGTGGTTAATTTTTGATAAGGCATGTTATGTAGAAGCATTGAGAGATGAATATGTTGAAGTTATGATTAAGCATTGTTGATGTTTACAATATTGAAGTTGTTTACTGTTAAAGTTGTCATAATAGTTAAACCGGTTGATGTCAAGTATTCTTATGAATATTGATCTTGATTGAGATATGTTTACTTTGTTTGACTAAGTTTAAGTTTTGGAACTTTGTATCATTTTTTCAATATACTGATATTGTGTTTGTAGCTATTAATGAAGAAATATCAGATCAGAAGGCACTAGTATCCATAATGGATAACTCTAATGATTGGATCATTGATAGTGGTTGTTCACATCACATGACTGATGATCGGAGAAAATTTATTTCCTTGAAGAAATTTGATGGCGGTGTTGTCAGATTTGGCAATGGCTCACCATGTATGGTTAAAGGTAAGGGAGTTATTTCTCTTAATGGGAAGAGAAGTGCTGATGATGTCTATTGGGTTGAAGGCCTAAAGCACAATCTTTTAAGTCTGGAACAACTTAATGATAGAGGATACCCACTAGAGTTTAGAAATGAAATTTGCAAAATCTTTGACAACAAAGGTGAATTGATTGCAACTAAGAAACAGATTAGAGGTAATCTATTTCATCTCACTCCTAAAGTTAGCAACTATTTGATTGAAAAAATAGATGATAGCTCGCTTTGGCATAGGAGATTTTGTCATATAAATTTTGACAATATTGTTAAAGTAAGCAAGTCTAAGATAGTAAGGGGTATGCCTCAGCTAGACAAACTGGTTAATGCTCTTTGTAAAGAATGTCAACTAGGAAAGATGACTTCTTCAACTTTTAAGAGAAAGTCCTTCTCAGTAGAGCACTTGTTAGATTTAGTTCATTATACAAACCTATGTGGCCAATAAGAACAAGAAGAATTCAAGGTGACAAATACTTCGTGATCTTCACCGATGATTGTTCAAGGATGATGTGGGTCACATTCTTGAAGGATAAGAATGAAGCTTTTGGTAAATTCAAGGCATTCAGAGCCTTAGCTGAGAAAGAGAGTGGCAAAAAGATAAAATGTCTAAGAACAGATCAAGGCGATGAATTCACTTCTACATAGTTCACTAAATATTGTGATGATAATGGTATCAAGTGGCAGATTTCTGCACTAGGGACACCACAATAGAATGGTATAGCAGAGAGAAACAACCGGTCCGTGGTTGAAGCCGCTAGGACTATGTTGATACAAGGAGGTGTATCAAAAGCATTTTGGAAAGAAGCTGTAAGTACAACTATGTACACAATGAACCGAGTTCTGGTGAAAAGAGGTAAGGACAAGACCCCATATGAGTACTGGTATGGGAGATCACTTGATGTTATCTATTTTAAGATATTTGGAAGCAAATGTTTTATTAAAAGAGGTGATTACATAAGAAAGTTTGAAGCTAAGAGTGATGAAGGCATATTTCTTGGCTATTCCACCAAGAGTAAGGCCTATAAATGGTCCAACAACCAGACACAAAAAATTGTTGAGAGTGCTGATGTTCACGTAGATGAATGTCCTAAAATTTTAGAAGGAACCAGTTCTGAGAAGAAGGATGAAGATCCTTGAATTTTTCTTTTGGAACCTAAAACTATTAAATCAGAAACTGGTAAAGCAAATCCCGATGTACTTGTTCAACTAGAACAAATAAATTCAGAGGAAGATGATAATGAAGAAGTTGAACCTGAAGAGAATGATCATGTTATTCCTAGGTATGTGAGACTGAATCATAGTCCTGAACAAATAATTGGGGATAAGGATGCCGGTGTACTAACCAGAAGGAGAATAAGAGAGAACTCTTGCATATCTCCACCTTTGAACCTAGAAGTGCTAAGGAGGAATTTGGTGATAATCATTGGGTGAAAGCTATGGAGGAGGAGTTGGATCAAATTGAGAAGAACAACACTTGGACCGTGGTACCTCAACTGGTAAACAAGAATGTTACAGGTACTAAATGGGTGTTCAGAAACAAATTAAATGAAGATGGTGTTGTAGTTCATAATAAGGCAAGATTAGTATGCAAAGGTTATGTGCAAGAAGAAGGAGAGGATTATGGAGAAACTTTTGCACCAGTAGCAAGACTGGAAGGTGTCAGAACATTGCTTGCATTTGTAGCTCATAAGAAGTTCAATTTATACCAGATGGATGTTAAGTCTACATTCTTGAATGGGATACTAGAAGAAGAGGTTTATATAGAGTAGCCTGATGGTTATGCATTGATAGATAAGGAAGACATGGTATGCAAATTGCATAAAGCCTTGTATGGATTAAAGCAAGCACCCAGAGCATGGTATGAATGACTTCATACTTATTTGATGAAGATAGGCTTTGCTAGAACTAGTGATGGCAACAACATTTATCTCAAGTCTAAAGGAGATGAAATACTGGCTAGTGAAGTATTTGTAGATGATATTACATTTTCTAGTAATGATGACATGAATAATTGTTTTTTAGATGAAATAAAGAATGAATTTGAGATGTCATTAGTAGGGGAATTTTTTTTTCATAGGCTTACAAATACAAAAAATGAAGAATGACATTTTCATTACTCAATCCAAGTATGTGAAAGAGGTTTTGAAGACTTTCAGTATGAGTAACTGTAAACTAGTTGGAACCCCAATGGTTATAGGTTGTAAATTGTCCAAGGAAGATGCATCTAAGTCTGTAGATGAAAAGGAATACAGGTCAATGACTGGAAAATTACACTATGTTGTTCACAGTCGATCAAATATTTCCCATGCAGTTGGTATTGTTGCTAGATTTCAGAAGAATCCAAAGGAGGCACATTGGATGGCAACCAAGAGAATTTTTAGATATCTGAAAGGTACTGTTGACTATGGGTTATGGTATCCATATGGTGGAAATTTTGATTTGAAAGCATACACAGATGTTGATTGGGCATGAAATATTGATGACCAGAAGAGTACTACCAGTGGAGCATTGTTTCTAGGAGGAAGGCTAGTTTCATGGAGTAGGAAAAAGCAGAGTTGCACTTCACATTCTACTGCTAAAGCTAGATATGTAGCAGCTTATATACATTGCACACAAGCTATGTGGATGAGGAACATTTTGGAAGGTTTGAAGATGGAAATCTCAGAACCAATACAGATTTTGTGTGATAATACAAGTGCAATAAACATTTCTAAAAATCGTATTTTGCATGCAAGGACTAAGCACATTGAATTGAAATATCACTTCTTGGGGGAAAAAGTTCAAAGTAAAGATTTTATCTTGGAGCATGTTTCTACCAAGGAGCATCTTGCATATATCTTTACCAAACCTCTGCCTAAGACCACTTTCAAGTATATTAGAAGACAATTGGGGGTTGTCCCTCTTCATGAAGTTAGTTGAGCATGATGCTGATTGCATTAGTCCCTGAACCACTTGCAGAATGTTTGATGGATTGATGAAGAAGTGGATGTATTCCACAAGGGGAGCATCAAGTTACAGAATGATGTTGATGCACAGTGAGAGAAGAATTACATGTTTTACTTTCACTTTGGCATTACTGTCAAAGGGGGAAAATAATTATGTGATTGAGGAGAAGAATTATGTGTCTGATTAGGTGAACTAGCGGTAGGCTGAAGACAGACAGAGCAAGGTGAATACTTGGTAATGTAAACTAGGATTCATATTTAACAATCTCAACAGCAATCAGAGGCGTTGATATTTGTATTGCCATCAATGCCAAAGGGGGAGATTATTGGCATTTTGAGTTTATTGGTATTTTTCATAAAGATTGCATTAATGATATGTTGTCATTGATATCAATTGAATCGATAATGGTATTCAAGTTATTGTTGATATTGTTGTTTTTGATATTGGCTAGTAACCGGTAAGAAGAGCTTTATGGAAGATGTTGTAAATTGGTATGTAAAGTTTGTGAGTTGAACCAGTGTAAAGGGTTAAAACTTTCTATGTAATGTAACCGGTAAACCCTGTCAGCTGTTAAACCCTAACAGATCAAGTTTGATGGTTTATTATTTGATAAGCGGTAATGATGGAGACATGTGTGATCATTGAATGAGGATATGTTCAAGTTGTTTTGGTGCAATTTTTTTGTTCTAGGGAAGGAGCATAGTAGATTGAATCTAATGCACAACGCGTGATGAGTTACAAAGTCCGATGAAGTGGTGATCATTGAGCGGTTGGAATTTTATTGAAGAATGTGAAGAGATTGTCATAATTTCTAACGGTCAAGATTGTACTGACTTGTTTGTAATCTCAATGATGAGAATTAGGTTTTTGTTGTGTTACCGACCTAATTTATTTCTATTTAAGGTCGATGAAGTTGTTTGTAAAGGTTGATGGCAAGGTTGATGAAAACTTGTTGAGTGTGTAGTTGCCTAACGAGTGAATGGATCTGCACTTTGAGTGAAGACAAATTGAATCTTAGAAGGATCTGATCAAGCAAATGTAGTGCTACTCAGATAGATCAAGAAAACCTATTGTTTTCTAACAATTATAGCAGAAGTGAAATTCCTTAACCAGGTAAGCTCTAACAAGCTTGGTTACTCATTAAATACTCTAACAAGGTGGTCCATTGGCTTGGATTCTTAAATCCTCCAGTGAGGTTACTCCTAACAGGGTATTGTGCTTTTCATCAAGGCATATTTGTAGATCCCTTAACCAGATGATTTCTAACAGGAATTAGTTCTTAACAGGACTTATTGTAAAGCTTTAATAGGCTTGGCTCCTAACAGGGCAAACTTCAGAAGATTTTAGATAGCTATCCTTGTGAGTTTCATCTCACAGTGGTTTTTACCTATTTGGGTTTTCCACAAATAAAAATTTGTGTCAAGTGGTGAATGCTTTTGTGGTTGTGATCTTATTTGTTGATGTGGTTAATTTCTGATAAGGCATGTTATGTAGAAGCATTGAGAGATGAATATGTTGAAGTTATGATTAAGCATTGTTGATGTTTACAATATTGGAGTTGTTTACTGTTAAAGTTGTCATAACAACTAACCGGTTGATGTCAAGTATTCTTATGAATATTGATCTTGACTGAGATATGTTTACTTTGTTTGACTAAGTTTAAGTTTTGGAACTTTGTATAATTTTTTCAATATACTGATTCACCCCCCCCTCTCAGTATTCTACCAAATACTTATTCTTTCATCATACCATCATTCTTATTACCCACCTTTCTCTCACCCTCCATCTCTCTTACCTCTATCTCTCCCTCTAGGTTGACCCCTCACCCCACGCTCCCTAAGCTCTAGGTCTCTCACTTCTTTATCTCTCCCCTCTCTAGTTCTTTCCCATCCTTACCACCTCTCTCCCTAACTCCTTACCCTTATTTTCATACTTATTGAACTTATCTTTGTCATTTTCTTCTCTGTACCTCACCTCCCTACCTCTCCCCTCTACAAAGTTCTCAATCACTCCCTATCTACCTCTCTCTCCTTCCCTCCTTAGCCCTCTCTTTCTCTTTGTTCTTATTTATATCCTCTTATGTCTTCCTTCCCTCTTTAGGTCATTACTTCTCCCTCCCTTTCATATGGTTATGTAATGGGGTGTAGGATACAGGGTTTAGGGTATAGGGTATAGGGTACAAGATTGATGGTACAAGACGTAGGGTAAAAAGGGTTGAGGGTATTTCCCATATTGATACTTCCCTCTATCTCTCCATCTCCCTCTCTATCTTTCTTCTCTCTCTCTTCTCTCTCTCCCTTCTTGAGGTCTCTCCCTATTTTCTTTCCTCTCCCTCTCTATCTCCCCCTCCCTCCTTACCCCCATATCTATCTCCCTCCCCCACTTTATCTTATTATCTCTCCCTCTTATTCTCTATCTTCTTTGTCCAAGTTATTACCTCTCCCTCCCACCCTATCTCTCCCCTCTCTAGGTTTCTCCTTTCCTCCCTCTCCACTTCTCTACCTCTCAACCCATGCCTCATTAACTACCTCTCTCTATCACCCTCTATCTATCTCATCCCTCTCTCTCCCCATCTAGGTTTTGACCTCTCTCTTCACCTTTAGGTATCTCACCCATCCCCCTTACCCCTATCCCTTTCTCTCTATTCTTTTGTCTCTCATCTTCTCCCTCAATCCCTTCTTTATGTTGTTACCTCCCCCTCCACTTTATATAGTATAGGGTTTAGGGTCTATAAAATGTTTATGGTATAGGTTTTAGGGAGTAGGGTGGAGGGAGTGGAAGACCTATGGAAGGAGGCGATATAGTGGTGAGGACAGAGAGAAAATAGAATGATATATTTCAAAAAGGGGGGGTGGTATGAGGGAGAGAGAGAGGGGGAGGTGGAGATGGAGGGAGATAACTAGAGATGGAAAAAATTAAGAGGTTAGAGACCTAGATAGGGAGAGAGAGAGAGAGAGAGAGAGAGAGAGAGATTGGATATAAGAGGAGAGATGTGAAAACCTAGAGAGGGGAGGGAGAGAGAAGAACAAAGAGAATGAGAGGGTTAGAGAGGGAGAGATGGAGAGGTAGATAGGGAGGAAGTGAGAGACCTAGAGAGGGGAGAGGTTAGAGAGGGAGAGAATAAAATGAGTAAGAGATAAGTTCACAGAGAGAGATAGGGATAAGAATTTAGGAAGAGAGGTGGAGAGGGAGGGAAATAATTAGAGAGGGGAGAGATATAAAGGTGATATACCTACAACCTAAGGAGAGAGAGAGGTGAGAGACCTAGAGTATGAGGGATATATGTGAGAGAGATAGAGGGGGAAATAGATGTGGGTAATGAGATAGGGATGGAGAGGTAGAGAGGTAAAGAGGGGGACAAAGAGGGTGGGAGATAGAGGTAGTGATTGAGGGATGGAGAGTCAAGAGAGAGGGAGAGGAATGATAAGAGAAGGAGAGAGAAATAGAGAGAGAGGGATGCATGGATGCATGGATAGAGATGGGGGTTAAGGAGGAAAGGCAAGGTATAGAGGGAGAGAGGGTGGGAGAGATAAAGAGAGGAGAGAGAAATGGAAGTACCAATAGATAGGGAGCCTAGAGGTAGGGACAAAGTGAAAGTTAAAACCTCAACTATTGATCATCCATCATAAAATCTAAAATCTAAACCTTAATCAAAGAGAGAGAGAGAGAGGTGGATATAGAGGGAGACAAATAGAGATGGGACATATAGATAGGTGACAAATCTAGAGGCATAAAAAGAGAGGTGAGAGAGAGGGGTAAGATAGATATAAGGAGATAGGGGGAGATGGATAATGAGGCATGGATGCAGAGGTAGAAAGGTGGAGAGGGAGAGATGAAAAAAGTAGAGAGTAGAGAGAGAGAGGGTTGGAGGGAGAGATGAAGACCTAGACAATGGAGAGAGAGAGAGAGAGAGAGAGAGAGAGAGAGAGAGAGAGAGAGAGAGAGAGAGAGAGAGAGAGAGAGAGAGAGAGAGAATAGAAGTGGCAGAGAGTGGGGGAGGGAGAGGTGGGGGAGGAAGAGATAGATAGGGGTAAGGAGGGGAGGGGAGATAGAGAGGGAGAGAGGAATATAGTGAGTGAGATACCTAGAAAGGGGAGAGAGTTGAAAGAGAAGAGAAGGAGAGGTAGAAGGAGAGATAGAGGAAAGTATCAAAATAGAAAATATCATCAAGCCTATGTACCCTAAAACATACACCATCAATCTTGTACCCTAAAATGTATACCAGTACCCTCAACCTTATACCCTATACCCTATATCTTATACCTTATTACCTAAACCCTATATAGGAGAGGTAGAGGTGGTAACCTAGAGAGGGGAGGGAGGGAGAAGAAGATATAGAGAATAACAAAGAGAAATAGAGGGATAAGGAGAGAGGTAAGGAGAGGAGGATAGGAAGTGACTGAGAGACCTAGAGAGTTGAGTAAGAGAGACAGGTTCACAAAGAGAGGGGGGATGATAAGGGAGGGAGAGAGGTAGAGAAGGATGGAAAAAACTAGAGAGGAGAGAGATATAGAGGTGAGAGACCTAGAGTGTGTGGGGATATAGAGGTGAGACACCTAGGTGGAGATATTAAGGTGGGAGAGATAGAAGGGGGGAGAGAAGTGGTTATTGATATAGTAATGAAGAGGTTGAGAGGTAAAGAGGGAGGGAGGGAGATGTGATAAATTTTACAATACAGAGAGAGTGGGGGATGGAGATAGATATGGGGGTAAGGATGGTGGGGAAGATAGATAGGGAGAGAGGAAGAAAGGGAGGAAGAGACCTAGAGAGGGGAGAGAGAATTGAGAAAGATAAGAGAGATAGATAGAGAGAGAGAGAGAGAGAGAGAGAGAGAGAGAGAGAAGTATCAAAATGAGCAATACCCTTAACCCTATTTACCCTAAACCTTATACCCCATATCCTACACCAAATTTTCTAAAACCTATACAATTGAAAGGGAGTGACTGAGGGACTTAGATAGGGGAGAGGTAGAGAGGTGAGGGAGGGAGGGAAGAAAATGATAGATATGAGTTTGTAAGATAGAAAGAGGAGTAAGGATACAAGGAGAGGGGTGGAGAGGGTGAGATTGAACTAGAGAGGGAAGAGATATAGAGGAAAGAGACCTAGGTGGAGAGATATAGGTGAGAGAGATAGAGGGTCAGAGAGATATGTGGGAAATAAGATAGAGAGGAAGAGGTTGAGAGTTAAAGAGAAAGGGAGGTTGAGACCTAGGGAGGGAGAGGTAACAACTTGGATAATGTAAAGAGAGAAAAAGATATAGGGAGATAATAAGAAAGAGTTGAGAATGGAGATAGATATGTGGGTAAGGAGGGTGGGGGAGATAAAGGGGTAGAGAGAAAAAAAGGGAGAGAGAAGCCTAGAGAGGGGAGAGAGAGGTTAGAAAGAGAAGAAAGAGAGAGAGAGGGAGATGGAGAGATAGAGGGAAGTATTGATATAAGAAATACCCTCAACCATGTGTAGCCTAAACCTTGTACCATTAATATTGTACCCTAAACCCTATACCCTCAACCCTTTTTCCTAAAACCTATATCCTAAACCCTATTACATAAACCTTATACAAAGGAGGGAGAGGTGATGACTTAGTGATAGGAGGGAGAGAGAGAAAAAAGATAAAGTGAGAGCTAAGAAGGGAGGGATGGAGAGGTAGATAGGGAGTGATTGGGAGACCTAAATAGGGTAGAGGTAGAGAGGTGAGGGAGAGAGGGAATCAAATGATAGAGATAAGTTCACAAATAAAGAAAGAAGGGTGATGAAGGAATAGAGGTGGAGAGGATGAGAAAGAACTAGAGAGGGGAGAGATATAGAGGTGAGAGGCCTCAATCCTAGTGAGAGAGGTGAGAGACCTAGGGGATAGATATACGTGAGAGAGATTGAGTGGGAGAACGAGAAGTGGGTAATGAGATAGAGAGGAGAGGTTCAGAGGTAAAGAGGGAGGGAGAGGTGACAACTTGGACAACACAGAGAGAATAAGAGAGGGAGAGATAAAAAGTGAGAGCATGGGATGGAGATAAATATGGGTTAAGGAGGGTGTGGAAGATATAGAGGGAGAAAGGAAGAAAGGGAGGGAAGGACCTATACAAGGGAGAGAGAGATGGGAAAGAAAATAAAGATAGAAGAAGATGGATGTACCCTAAACCCTCTATCCTAAACCCTATATACTACACCATATTACCCAAAACCTATACAAGGGAGGGAGAGGTGATTTCCTGGAAAGGGGAAGATGAGAGAAGAGGAGAGAGAAGAACAAAGAGAAGGAGAGTGTAAAGGAGGGAGGGAGAGTGATTGAAAGACCTAAAGAGGAGAGAGATAGAGAGGTGAGGGAGAAGGAGGGAAGATAATTTCATGTATAGAGAAAGAGGGATAAGGAAGTAGGGATAGAGGTTGAGAGGGTGAGAAAGAAATAGAGAGGGAAGAGATATGGAGTTGTGAGACCTAGAGCCTAGGGAGAGAGGGGTGAGAGAGATAGGCAGAGAGATACAAGTGAGAGAGATAGAGATGGGAGAGAGGTGGGTAATGAGATAGAGAGGGAGTGGTTGAGAGGTAAATATGGATGGAGGGAGATCCATAGGGATGGGGAGAGAGAGGGTAAGAGATGGTTTGTGAACTTGTTGTTGGAGAGAGTGCTGATTATGAACCGGTTGGTTGGAAAGGAAGTCGAGGCAGCTTGTGGACTTTTTCAGATCACTGAACCAGATCAAGTGATGGGACTCACTTTTCAATTAACCCCAAGAGTCTGATGCAGGAGCACTGGTGTAGTTCTTACTGGTTTGAGTAGTTAGCTAAGGAATTGCTTGGAGATCGTGGCATTTCTTCATGTTTGAGAATTTAGCATTGTGGATTTGGATTTATCCCCTTGAGTTTGTGGTCCTTATCATATTTGATATTCATGGCATTTAGATTTGAATCCAGTGAGATGTTGATTCCGGTATTGTCCCAGTTGACGTGTTCTTACCGGTTAGTCTTGCAGTGTGTGGATCGAGGATGATTTCAGGTTGCGATTGATTTTCGTGACCTATAGATCATTGGAGATGTTGTTTTGGGCCTTGGTTGATATTTATGGAGGTCCACACATTGTTTAATACCTTTTTATGATGTTCTTAGTGATTTGAGCCGACATGTTACCGCTAGCACATTTCATTATGAACCGGTTGGTCTTTGGGCCGACTTGATCAAGTTATTATTATTATTTGCGGACACTATAAATAGAAGTTTTGCGAATCATTTGAAGAGATAGAAGATGAAAGATAGAAGACAAAAGTTTGAGATTGAGCAAAGATGTAGTTGCCAGGAAGATTCTGGTTTGGGGGGATGGCTAAGGTTTGGATCAGTGCAGAGTAGTGCAAACTATTACTGGAGGCCAAACCAATGATTTTTGGTCCAGGGAGATTGAAGTCTTGAAGGGCTGAGGTCTGGATCAATGCAGAATAGTGCAGACTGTTACTAGAGGCCAGATCGATGATTTCTAGTCCAGGGAGACTGAAGTCGGGAGGGATGAGGTCCAGATCATGGCAAAACATTAGAAGTTGTTACCAAGTGATGATTTGTTGAGAGGATGATCTGTGGATCATAGATCTAACACTATTACAAAAACAACAATATATGACTAAAAAAACTACCAAAAATTGTAGATAAATGACTAAATTTGATCACGTGACCACTGATAGTTTATTGCCAGTCATAAATCAATTTGGTCACATGACCACTAGTTGTTTTGATTGATCAATTTGGTCATCGATTTGGTCATTGATTTGGTCATCCATTTGGTCATTGATTTAGTCATATATTTAGTTACTAATTTAGTCACTAATTTTGTCATATATTTAATCATTAATTTAGTCATTGATTGTTGTTATCTAGTCATTTATTTAGTCATGATAGTCACTAATTTAGTCATATTAGTGATTTATTTAGTCATTAATTTAGTTATATATTTAATCATTAATTTAGTCATTGATTGTTGTTCTCTGGTCATCTATTTAGTCATATTAGTGATTTCTTAGTCATTAATTTAGTTATATATTGAGTCATTAATTTAATCATTGATTGTTGTTAAATGGTCATTTATTTAGTCATCATAGTCATTATTTTAGTCATATATTTAGTCCTTATTTTTGTCATATATTTACATCCATTGGTAGTATATTTAATCATTTTATAATAAAAAAATAATATAACATTAAACTCGAACTAGATCATAAAAGCAAATAAAAATATTACATATACGAGCAAGCTACATGTTAGAATTAAAAGATTGATTGAACATCATGACAAACAAGGTAATCTCCAATAAAAAATATAATGCAAATATGTATATATAAATCAAGTTATAAGATGTCAAATCTGTCTAAGGGTATATATATAAATATAATAAAAAATGTCAAAGTTGTCTAAGAGTTTCTAACTCTTTCAAAATATTCAAAGTACTGCATAAAACAATAAGAAACATGACAAACATATTCAACTATATCATTTTCTACAAATATTTTAATGGCCACCTTGTGAAGGTTCCCTCTTTCTCTTTCAGATGGATGACTTCATCTATTTTGTCTTCATAAGGAAGAGGTATATTTCTTGTGACTGTTAAAATGTTCACATTTGCGTCGCCTGTTCCTTTTAAGTCTACTCCATGTAGAATAGATAGGGAGTGAATCCTCCCAATGCCAACAACAACACTATCAAATGGATCCAACAACCTAACTTTATCACCTTCATTGAATTTATCAGTGTGTCTCTACAAAAAGAAAAAATAACACATTATATTAATACATATGTAATGATTACCCTCATTTCCATAATAAAACAACCATTAATTTAATAGTACGTGTGTTAAAATAACTACAAAAAGAAAATTTCAAAAAAATTGCAATGATTCTATAGCTGAAAAAAAGGACATCTAGCAGACCAAAGTTATGAATTCATTGTAATAGTCATACAATTATAACAAATACTGCAATGTTAGTAAAAGTAGTTTTCTGCACATATTTTCTTATATTATTCTGCATAGTAGTATGATTATAGACATTATGGTGCAGGGGCACCTCTTCAAAAAGCCATTTATGGATCAGAGGATGAGGATTAGGATCATTTAGAAGGTCTTTGGTTGATGCATTTTCATATTTTGAATAAGGACCCCACCATGTAAACCAATGTCCCAAATTAGGCATCTTGATAAGCCAATTTGGACAATTTAGTAAATAGGGGTAGAATGATGTTTGTTTTTATGTTTTATAGGATTTTAGGGTGTGTAGGTGGTGTTTGGTTGATCCAAGTTGTGTGGATACCAAACTTGTCTTGGTTGACAACTTTTGTCAAAAATGCAACTTTTGAAAATGCAACTTTTGCAAGCAAAAATGCAACTTTTCAAATTTCAGTTGATGTAAGCCTCTCAACGGCTCCAACATCTTCAAATTCAGTTGGAAACCAGTTGGAGAAGGTATATATACCTTGTGGATATGATTACCAAGGTTGGTGTGATTGGTGATTGAATTTTGAAAGCATAATAAATTAGAAAACTGAGTTTTTCCTTGAAATTATGAACTTGTTGTGGTTGTACGTCCTTGTATGGATTGATTCTAACAAATGTGTTCATGGAGTAGTTAGAGGATTGAGTCACCTTTGTTTTGGAGGTGGTTTTAGGTCTTGATCCTTTGTGAGTAGTGAGAACCCTTTGCTTTATTGATTGTATCCCAAAAATCAAGGGTTTGGCTAGGGTTTCACCTAAAAATGCAAATATCTTGCATCCCACCTATCTAGAAGGTCTTTCCTTTAGTGGAATATAATATTGGTGAGTTTATTCTAATATTTTCATGGGTTTTTGCAAGGGAGGCTTCATTGTGAAGAGTATGATGCAAATATAGGTAAGCATCTCCATGTGACTACCTTGCACAAAGTTAGGATAGTCATCCTAAAATCTTATAGCAGTGGATTCCGGGCATGAAACCCTAGGATTAGAGGTTATTAATGGCCCCCTACATTCTCATGAAGTGTTTTTTGCAGTTGAGATTCTTTAAATTGGTGTTTCTTTGTAAATTAGGCCTAATCACCCTAATTAGGTGTTTAGGCTTCTAAAGGGTTTAGACCCTTAGGTTGCAGATCGTGCCAATCCCTTTTGAGGATGAGTGTAACTCCATAGAGGGTATCTAGAATGGTAAGTGATTTTTTAGGTTGTGTGCAATATTTTGTAGTTAAGGGCAAAATACCTGCTAAATAGGGCTATTAGCCAAGGGGGTAGGTTTCCAAAGGAAGTATAGGGAATTGATGCCTAAGCCCAAAATAAATGTTTGGAATAGGTCCTAAATGTCATGAATTTACCAAATCCAAGGCCCCCAAGAAAAAGAGTCATGGCGAGGCATGTAAGAGAAGTTGAAGCCACTTACTCATCTTGAGTAGGTGCTAGCCTAGTGGAGTGTGAGTAGTTCAAACCTTAAGGTGTGGAGTTATTTTTGTAGGATCCTTGTTATCATTTGAAGGGATCAAACTAAACCTTTTGGACCTTTCCTTAGGTGTGTGAAGGGCTCTACATCAAGTGGTATCAGAGCTTAGGAGTGTACTTTGGACCAAAGAAGAAGACAAAATGTCAGAGGAAGAGGGATCCCAAGATCTCCCATCAAGGATGACCAATGCTGAGTTGGTTGTCTTGGTGAAGAAGGATATGGCAAAGAGCATAGTCAGGGCTTAGAATGAGGCCTTGAGAAATGAAATGGACCAGTTGAAGGGAAAAGTGGAGAGGGGAGAGAGAGACTCTGGAGGAGTTGAAGAAGGGGATGAAGAGGAGATCCCTAGGCAGGAAGAACTAGAGGTTCTTGCAGACTAGATACCCCTGATGAGTGTCCTCAAGTCCATGGAAAGGAGAACAATGGATGTGAATTTGGATCTACCAGTGTTTGTAGGCAAGATGGAACCTGATATAGTGATGGAGTGGATAGACTTCTTGGACAATTTCTTTGAGAGTGAGGACATACTAGAGCACCAAAGGGTGAAAATGGCCCAATCCAAAATGAAAGGGGCTGCACTAACTTGTTGGAATTTCATCCAAGATGAGAGGGTGAATGAGGGGAGGAGAAGAGTTGCTACTTGGAAGAAGATGATGGCTTTGGTGAAGGAAGCCTATGTTCCACTGGACTATAATGTCCAATTGCACAAGAGGAGATAAAACTTGAAGCAGAATAAGATGGATGTGAGTTCCTACATAGAGGAATTCATGAAGTTGTCTATGAAGACCAAGGTAAAGGAGAGTGAGGATGAAAAAGTGACGAGATATCTTAATGGACTGAGATTTACCATCCAAGAAGATTTGAATCTCCACACCTCAAAGACAGTCCAAAAGTGTTTCCAATTGGCCCTTAAGGTGGAGGAGAAGCTAAAGAGGAGGCAGGAACAAAATAGCAGAGGCAAAGGGAGACAAAAAAGAGGGAGAAGAATCCCTTTCAGAGGCAAAGGAAGTGGTTCTGGATACCAAGGTGAGTCTAGTCAAGAAGGCGCCAGAGAAGAGAGCAGTTACAACCAAGGAGGAGGTTACAATCAAAGAGGGAACTTTAGAGGTAGAAGACCATTTTCTAGAGGAAGATCCCATGGAAGAGGACCTCCTAGATGTTACAACTACAACCAAGAGGGGTACATGGCCAATAGGTGTCTGAAGAAGGCTACAAGCTCCATGGGAGAAAGGAGGACCAACTTGGTGCAGGAATCTAATTGCCAAAGTGTGGCAAGTGCAAACACCTATCAAAGTGTGAATGCTCCTGATAGTTATGGCTACCCTGAAAGAGGAGAGGCTCTAATGATGAGGAGAGTAGTGACCACCATGAAGGTACCTAATAAGGATCCCCCAAGAAGAAAGTCTCTTTTCAAAACTACCTGCAGGGCAAGAGGAAAAGTATGCAAGGTCTTGATAGACTCCGGGTCTACTAAAATTTTTGTGTCACTTCAAATGGTAGAGAAGCTTAAGTTGAGAAGGTTGCCACATCCTTACCCCTACAAGATCTCATGAGTCACCCAAGGTCAGCAAGCAATGGTAGAACAATAGGCTTGGGTAGAGTTTTAGATTGGATCATACAAGGATAGATTGCTATTTGATATAGCCAAGATGGATGCATGTCATCTCCTATTTAGGAGACCCTGGCAATTTGATTTGAAGGCTTATCATGATGGGGTTAGAAACACCTACTCAATCACCAAGTATGGTAAGGTGATAGAAATTTTACCCCTGATGGAGAATGAGATGGAACCAAAGGGGAAGGATGCAAAAGTGTTGTTGGTAGAAGGAAAGCAGTTCAGGAAAAAGATTGCAGAGAAGGATGCAATTTTCTATGCCCTCATTCACAAGTCCAAGGTGACAAAGAACGAGCAGTTTGCAGAGGGGAAAGAAGAAGGACAAAGGCACTTAGACCATGTAGTCAAATAGTTACTTGACAAGTACAAAGGAATCATCTTAGATGGAATGCCAATATCCCTACCACCAGTGAGAGATATAAGTCATTGCATAGATCTGATCCCTGGATCTACCCTACCAAATAATTCAGTATACAAGCTTACTCCAAACCAGAATGCAGGGATGGCAAGACAAATTAAGGAGTTGCTAGAATCAGGGCTAATTGGCAAAAGTCTAAGCTCATGTGCAGTACTTGTTGTCCTTGTACCCAAGAAAGAAGGCACTTGGAGGTTATGCACAAACTCAAGGGCCATCAACAAGATAACTATAAGGTATAGGTTCCCAATCCCTAGGATAGAGGATTTACTTGATTGCTTGGGGAGTGCAAAATATTTCACCAAAATGGATCTAAAGAGTGGATACCATCAAATTAGAATAAGGCCAGGGGATGAATGGAAGTTTTTTTTAAAAACCAATGAGGGGTTGTATGAGTGGAAAGTTATTCCTTTTAGGTTGTCCAATGCCCCTAGTACCTTTATGAGGTTGATGAATGAGGTCTTGGTGGAGTTCATAGGAATGTTTGTAATAGTATACCTAAATGATATCTTGATCTTTAGCCACACAAGGGAGAGAACCTCAAACATGTAGCTATGGTCCTCAAAAGGTTACATGAAGAGAAACTAATGATAAATTTGGATAAGTGTTTGTTCATGCAGGAGGAAATCATTTACTTGGGCTTTGTAATCTCACAAGGTGAGTTGAAAATGGACCAGGAGAAGGTAAGTGCTATACTGTCTTGGCCAACACCTAAGACCATGAATGATGTTTGTTGTTTCCATGGCTTAGCAACATTTTATAGGAAGTTTATAAGGGGATTTAGTCATGTTTGTGCACCAATGCTTGACACCATAAAAGGAGGACAAAAGTGCAGGTTCAGTTGGACCAAGGAGGCAGATGACTCATTTGAGACTTTGAAGAAGAAAGTTGCAAAACAACCAATCCTTGCCCTACCAGACTTCAACAAGATATTTAGGTGGAATGTGATGCAAGCCATGTGGCTATTGGGGAAGTACTCAGTTAGGAGGCAAGGCTAATTGCCTTTTTTAGTGAGAAACTAAATGATGCCAAGAGGAGATACTCATCCTATGATTTGGAGATTTATGCTTTAGTCCAATCATTGAAGAAGTGGAGGCACTATTTATTGCCAAAGGAGTTCATAGTTTTCATTGATAATCAGGCACTCAGTTTCATAAACAGTCAAGAGAAGTTGAATCACAGACACATGAAGTGGGTAGAGACCCTACAAGCCTTCACCTTCAACCTCAAGAACAAAAAGGGGGTTAAGAACAAAGTTGTAGATGCCTTGAGTAGGAGGGTCTTAAGAATCAACCAAATCAAGATGGAAAGTGTTGGCATTGACTCCTTGAAGAACATTTATGATGTTGATGAAGATTTTGGAGAGATCTACAAGGTATGTGAGTCTTTTGGTGAGAAGTATCATGTTGAATTTTCTGAGTTTTTGATCCAAGAGGGATTTCTATTCAAGGGTGGATAGTTATGTATACCTAAGTGTTCAATGAGACTGAATATTATTAGGGAGAAGCATTGTGGAGCAATGGCAGGTCATTTTGGTCTTGGCAAGACACTTGACCTTGTGAAAAGACACTACTACTAGCCTAAGTTGTAGGCAGATGTTAGGAGATTTGTAGAAACATGTGTGATCTATCAAAAAGCCAAAGGGAAATCTACCAATGTAGGTTTGTACCAACCTTTACCCATTCCTTCTAGGCCATGGGAAAGCATAAGCATGGATTTTGTGTTGGGTCTACCTAGGACAAGGAGGGGGTTTGATAGTGTCTTTGTAGTGGTGGACAGATTTAGCAAAATGGCTCATTTCTTGCCATGTAAAACCTCTTGTGATGCCTCATATGTTGTAGACTTGTTTTTCAAAGAGATAGTCTAGATACATGGGTTTCCTCTAAACATAGTTTCAAGTAGGGATGTGAAGTTCATAGGACATTTTTGGAGGACCCTGTGGAAGAAGTTGGGAACAAACCTAGCTTTCTCATCAACCTACCATCCCTAAATGGATGGACAAACTGAATTTGTCAATAGGTCCTTGGGGAACCTATTAAGATTCTTGACAAGGCAACATGGAGAAAAATGGGACAACATACTTTCATAGGCAGAGTTCTCATACAATGACACCATAAATAGAAGCACTGGGAAATCTCCTTTTCAAATTGTGTATGGCATCCACCCAAGAGGTATGTTAGAGTTGAGGGATTTACCTAAGGAATAATCCATTAGTGTAGGTGGTGAAGCTTTTGCATCAGCCATTAAGGAGGTACATGATCAAGTGAAGTCTCATCTCCAACAATCTGCAGAGAAGTACAAGGCTCATGTTGACAAGAAAAAGAGGGATGTGCAGTTTGGTGTTGGGGACTTAGTATGGGTGCATTTGAAGAAGGAGAGACTCCCAAAAGGCAAACACACAAAGCTCATGCAGAGGAAGATTGGACCATGTTAGATTGTGAAGAAGTGTGGGCAAAATGCTTATGAAATCCAACTTCCTCCTGATCTTGGATTGTGATATAACACCTTACAAAGGAAATGGTAATGAAGAGGAGGAACCAATGTAGGTTGCAGCAGATGATGATATTCCAAAGCATGATCCACCAAAATTGAGCAAGTTTCTTGACACTAGAGTCACAAAGAGAACAAGGAACAAGGAGTACATAGAATATTTGGTGGCTTGGAAGGGCAAACCTAACTCGGAAGCAGTTTGGATGACAAAAAGCCAAATCTCCAATCATGGTGCATACCCCCAAACTCTAATCTCAAGTGGGCTTGAGATCTCTTCTCCCGGGGAGTATGGTGTAGGGGCACCTCTTCAACAAGCCATTCATGGATCAGAGGATGAGGGTTAGGATCATTTAGAATTTCTTTGGTTGATGCATTTCCATATTTTGAAAAAGGACCCCACCTTGTAAACCAATGTCCCAAATTAGGCATCTTGATAAGCCAATTTGGACAATCTGGTAAATAGGGGTAGAATGATGTTTGTTTTGATGTTTTATAGGATTTTAGGTTGTGTAGGTGGTTTTTGGTGGATCCAAGTTGTGTGGATCCCAACCTTGTCTTAGTTGACAACTTTAGTCAAAAATGCAACTTTTGCAAGCAAAAGTGCAACTTTTCAAATTTCAGTTTATGTAAGCCCCTCAATGACTCCAACCTCTTCAAATTTAGTTGGAAACCAGTTGGAGAAGGTATATATACCTTGTGGACATGATTCCCTGTTAGGTCCCAGAGACAACTGAGAGGGGGGGGGGTGAATCAGTTGTCAAATAAATTCAAACCAAAAACAACTTACCCAACTTAATGCTTAATACCGGTAAACTAGTTAAGTATGCCGATAGATAGTTTTAATAGTTAATTGCTATACCGGTAAAGATTAATGCATAAAACATAAACACAAAGTCATCCACAACACATGACACCAATATTTGTATGTGGAAACCCTATAAGGGGAAAAAACATGGTGGGAAACCTTACCCACAATCAGATGATACTACTGCAGATAGTAAGTGTACATAAATGGGGTCTACACATGCAGAAAGGCCAATAGGCTAGAGCTCACTGCTCAATCACAAAATGGGAGTCACACTGACTATAGTTGGATGGTTAAATCCAATAAGAATATACTGCACAAAATAGCATCTTCATATGCTGAATTCAGTATCGGTGTAATGCTGATATGCTTTCACAAAAGCCTAGCTTCACCTTCAAATGATGTCTGCATGTATTGCACTGCTTAATCTTGCATATACCTTCACACAATTCTTTTTCGCATTCCACACTTGATCTTACAAATAAGATCTTATATTTATACCATAACCTAAGACCAATTTTAGTAGGTCGGCTCTACAAGATATTACAATAAAACTTTTACAAACAATATAATATCCGATGCAATAACTGATTGAACATGTTGGCTTAATGCATTTACAACAATAATTAATCATTTCCATAGCATGCCATGCTGATCTGGAAAAGATAAAATTGCCGATGTAACCCTAGATAACCCTGGACCTATTTGTCGGTAAAAGAAAATATGCAAATATGAATATACCAATTATTAATTCATTAAGATAAGATGTCCACATGATGTCTTTGATATTACCAAGTGTCTTCCATATCATTCCAAGTGCCCGTGATCATTATATCCTGCCGGTGAACCATATATCAGTAACTGTGCAATAGTTACTTGCTTGCCAATGAATGCTGCTAGATCTCCAAAGTGCTAGTGTTTTAGTAGGTGTTGACATCAATGAAAAAACCATACCAAAATACCAACATTCCCAAGGTTGGTGTGAATGGTGATTGAATTCTGAAAGCATAATAAATTAGAAAACTGAGCTTTTCCTTGAATTTTTGAACTTGTTGTGGTTGTACATCCTTGTACGGATTGATTCTGAAAAATGTGTTCATGGAGAAATTAGAGGATTGAGTCACCTCTTTTTTGGTTGTGGTTTGAGGTCTTGATCCTTTGTGAGCAGCGAGAACCATTTGTTTTACTGACTGTAACCCGAAAAGCAAGGGTTTGGCTAGGGTTTCACCTAAAAATGCAAATATCTTGCATCCCACTCATCTAGAAGGTCTTTCCTTTGGTGGAATGAAATATTGGTCAATTTATTCTAATATTTTCATGGGTTTTTGTAGGTGAGGCTTCATTGTGAAGAGTATGCTGCAAATCTAGGTAGGCATCTCCATGTGACTACCTTGCACGAAGTTAGGACAATCATCCTAAAATCTTATAGCAGTGGATTCCAGGCATGCAACCCTGCAATTAGAGGTTATTGATGGTCCAACACATGATAATGAATTTTGTTTTTCATTTGAGAGTCTTTAAATTGGTGTTTCTTTGTAAATTAGGCCTAATCGCCCTAATTAGGTCTCTAGGCTTCTAAAGAGTTCATACCCTTAGATTGCAGATCTTGCCAATCCATTTTGGGGATGAGTGTAACTCTATAGAGGGTATTTGGATTGATAAATGGTTTTTCTAGTTGTATGCAATATTTTGGAGTTAAGGGCAAAATACTCGCTAAATAGGGCTACTAGCCAAGGGGGTAGGTTTCCAAAGGAAGTATAGGGCATTGATGCCTAAGCCCAAAATAGATTTTTAGAATAGGTCCTAGATGTCATCAATTGACCAAATCCAAGGCCTCCAAGAGCAAGAGTCATGGTGAGGCATGTTAGAGAATTTGAAGCCACTCACTCATCTTGAATTGGTGCTAGCCTAGTGGAGTGTGAGTAGTTCAAACCATAATGTGTGGAGTCCCTTTTGTAGGATCCTTGTTATCATTTGAAGGGATCAAACTAAACCTTTTGTAGCCATCCTTAGGTATGTGAAGGGGTCTGCATCACATTATTTCATGTCATAGTCTTAGCGCCAAGTTCTAAAACCTATTGGGTTGGATGGAGGTGTGAATCCACTTTATTTTAACTTTCAAATCACCCGATTCCATGAATTATTGGCTGAGATATTCACATTTTAGTGGAAAACTATCAAAGCCCTCATTGGGGTAACCTAAGAGGCATTAAAATGTAACCAGAAAATCCTTTTGATGAAAGAGTGATGTAGAGGAAATAAAAAAGGCACCTAGCGACACCAAAGTTTCATCGAAAACCCAACATCGATGAAAATAACAATGGTCTTGACGAAGAAAATTTTTTCAATGAAAGGATGATGTCAGAAGAATCGAATGAACTCTTGGCGAAGGAAAATTTTCATCGAAATATGTATTGTGATGGAATCATGCCAAATTTCAGCAAAAGGAACTCATCGATAAAACAAGGGTTTTGATGAATGGGATAAACAAATTATCGAAGCAACATGTTCCATCGAAATAAAAAAGAAAGTGAGACAAGCACATCATCTTGACCCTTAAATTATCTATCAAAAGATTGAGTTCCATCGAAGTATCCAGTTCGTTGAAAATGGGCATGGTCTCATAGAGATAGTCTCATTGATGAAAATGACATGTCGGTGAAATTCCAAAAGCATCTACCAAAGCACGAGACTCATCAAAGTGGGGTCCTCTAGGAAGAGCCATAGATTGATGAAATTGAATGAGATCTCATCGAAGTAAAAGGGGTTTCAATGAAAACAAGCTATCGAGTAAAACATTAGAGTGCATGGAAAAATGGGACCTTTCATCGAAAATACAATATCTATGAATTCAATGGATAACTCATCGAAATATGATTGTCGATAGAAAATGCATATCGATAAAAGGTGAAAACACTTGAGCAAAGAGAGAGTTTCATCGAAACAAAATAAATAGTGTTGGGTCTATACTGAAGATGGGCATCGATAAAACTAGGGCATCAAAGAAAATGAAAAGAAAGTCATTGAAGGGGTATGTTTCATTGAAATAAGAGTTGCCTTTGGGAAATGTGGCACACTCATGCATCGAAAGGCAAAAATCAGCAAAAAAGTACAATCAATTTGCTGTGAAATATTACACGAATCCAAATGAGTCACATCATCATAAATTCAAAACGCATTTCTTAATGACCATTGCAGTACTAGAAGTAATTAAACTACTCGGATACCAGAATTGTTTAGGTGGATAAATTTGTCAAGGAAAGAAGGAACTAGTGTAACAGGGGTCACAAAATTCTTCACGAAAAGAAGTAAAAATGTAAGTGCTTCCTAGAATTTCTTGTCTTCTTTTGAATTGAACATAAATATGGAAGCTTCGTCATCTAGGAAAGCTAAAACAAAGAAGAACAAAGAGCCTCACCCTCCTAAAACCAAAGAAGACAATCCAAAAGGACAAAAAAAGGAAGGATGACCCTTAGACCAGGACCCAATAGACCAATTCCCTCTCTCAAGTCACCGGTCTAGAAAGATTAAGAATGATGATGAGGGATTGGAAGATAGATTTGAAAACATAGGGGACATTTGGACAAAGGTTTGAGGGCATGAATTGTTTATTTTCATCTATGCTAGAAGCTTTGTGATAGAACCAGTGTGCAATATTTGGAAGTTGAATCTAGGGAGACTTGTCATTCCCAATGTCTTTGTGAATGTAGAGCTGATAACAATGTTGGTAGATAGGTATGAACCACAAACACATACCATCTGCAACTATAAAGGGAACCGTCTATTGCTGATTAGTAAAGAGTACATTGAGCAAGTTTTCGGTTTGGAATAGGGGCATGAGGATGAAGTTGATGCCAAAAAGTTGGTGGATGAGTATTTAAACATGGAGAGAACATATAAATGATGGAGACTCCTACCACATAGACCGAAGACTGAAGGAGTTGTGACTTTGTTTGTAGATACTAACAAAGCCCCATTTGATGTTAGCTTATTTTATCCCTACTTTAAGTTCACCTATTATTGTACTGAATAAGTGCTGGGCATGGAAGCCTCCCCATTTATGGACATTGCTGCTATGGTGATTTGTGTCGACATCCAATCAAAGGACCCAAGGAACTTTGATTATTCTTCTTACTTAGCTCATGCCATCAACCATGGGTTAGAAAAAATTAAAGGGAGATAGGATTAATGTGAATTTTAGATACTACTCTCACCTTATGCATATGTTTCTATACGTTGGTCAAGATATAGGGTTGTGGACTCAAGTTTTGTCCATTAAGGAGTATGATAGAGCAGGAATCTGCAAGCCAGTATAATTACAGTTATCAACCTAGGACCAAAGATACATTAATAATCAATACATGCACTTTGAAGAACATTTTGTGAAGCCGTTATACAAATTTCTTGGACATCCATGTGATCTTTCACTTTCCTGTCAGGTTAAGAAATTCCTTCAACCTAAAGATTTTGATGAAGAAAGCCACATTACCCATAACTAGGGGGATTGGTATTGTTTCTTGGATTACACATAGATTAGGGTGTATGGGTTCAAGGGAGAACCTTACTTATTGCCTATGACTATCCTAGACATAATTGCTTATTTGGAAATCATTAGGCAATTGTCTATAGCCAGTGCCAAAAATCTTATAGATCATGGGAAGTAGTCAATTGTGCTTGGCTTGTTGTCCTTTTCTGATTTTCTTATTAAGAATTCAAAAAGTTATGGTTTACTCCAAAATAAGTTAGAATATTTTCCCTTTGTGAAAGGAGAACCCAGGCCCAACTTTGATCTAGAAGGATATATGTGGGGGGCTAGAATGTCACAAAGATTGAAAGCCATAGAACATGTGCTATTAATGATTGATGACTTCATCAAGAATGTGGAAAGGGAGGAAGCAATCAAGAAGAGGTTGATGCATGATAAGGTAGCTAAAGAATATGAATGGAAATTGAGGAGGGGCAAGATCAATGAAAAAATCCTGGAAGCAATTGACGATCCCTTGGCCAAAGCAAACAAACTAATGTCTCATGAATTGGAGATTCTAGATAATGTAGTGCCTTTGTATGTCTTTAGAGAAAGGATTAAATATCCTAGGGAGACTACTCCCATTGCTCGATTATCCCCTGAATCCACTGCTGAATTTGTTAACATAGAAGAAGATGTGCCACCTGTTGGGTTTGGACTTGATCACCACATGGATCTAGCAATGGGACAACCCTATGAGATGGAAATTGATGATGTCAGAATCCTCAAGCATGAGGAATTTGTTTCAGATCAAGAGTTTGTTAACACTCCTGATTTTAAAACCTTCTTATATCAATACAAAGATAGGATGATTAGGCAGCAGATGGGAAACATGACAAAGGAAGACACTCTATGAATGCTGCAGGAGAAAATCAATGTTGAGAAAAGAGAAATAACCCCTAAAAGAGGTAGATAGCTCGTCAAGGATGCTGGTGTGATAATTTACCATGGGTGGGAAATTAAAGATGCTATTATGTTTGATAGCTTCACAAGAAAGCAACATAATGACAAGCAATTATTACTAGAGGAGGTTGATAAGATCTTTATAGGTTCAAGGTATGATCTAGAGATGAAGGCCTTGTTGCTATGGGCTCTATATCCAAGAGACAAGAGACCCCTACTGGCAGACATAGATGAAGCATTTGACCACCTCATGATCCATCAAGTTGGAAAAATAGACCCTAGGATCACTGCCTAGTTAAACCTTGATGTTGCGAAGATAAACAAAGAACAAGTTGAGTTCTGTTGAGGGAAAACCAAATTGTCAAAGGCCTTTATGAGAAAGCACAAGTAGAGAAACAATATTGGTAGGATAAGGCATTACAATTGGAATTGGCCCCAAGGATTATAGAGGTTGGACTTGCTACTTATGAAACTGATAAAGATATACTTGAAACAATCCAGGATGCTTCATATTGGAGGTATAAGAGCGAGAATGGGAATAGATTGCTCAAAGTTGCACAGGCTTGCACTATCAAGCTTGCTGATGACATAATTGATGCTCATTTTAAGGTTATGCTAAAGTATTTTGAAGACTTGTAGAAGATGCACACTGGTACCATCAAAGCATACGTAGAGCATATGAGGTTGTACAAATAGATCCAGGAGATCATGACCACTCACAACTCTATGACTCCAGAGGATAAGAATGAAGTAGATACCCTACTGAAGGCACACAATGAATTCAAGGACAAGTTGAAAAATACCATCCAATTCCTGGAGAATGAACAATCAATCCAATTACCAGCCATGTTCTGTGATGGAGAACTCATGTCATTGTGAGACTGGCAACTTCAATTGACATGTTTCATGAGCACAGCCAGAGGACTAGTCGATGAGGATGGGGATCTAGCTCCATATATGATCCAGATGATAGAGAGATACGATACCATGGAGAGCACAATGAAGAAATGGACCTCAGACTTCTAGTGTTACCAAGATGATGATTATATCAATCATATTGGCATACTTAATTTTTTTATGTCTAGATTTAACAAACTATAGCTATTTAGTTCAAAAAGGGTACACCCCTTCATTTCAAAAGACTCGTGATTCTCATATATATGAGAAGGTTTTGTAATACTAGTCATCATCAGATAGTTTTAGATCTCTGCAAGAATTTATCAAGACTTTGTTAATGCAATACATTAGACTTTTCTTTCTTTTGTGCAAGTTGTAGAACATATTGTCGTGGGTATCAATTCCTTGTGATATTATCTACAATAGATAAGGTTGCTTGAATTTCTTGGTGTGGAATGCTAGTGAATGTAATTTCACTTCTTATAAATTCTTAAGAATAAGGAATTATTTAATCACATATGACTTCTTTTTTTAAGTAATTAACTCAAAACCTTAATGAGAATTGATATATACAATAGTAGTTACCACTTACACTAAGAATGATGGTTGTAATTTTCTGTATCGATATATTTATCCCTCTAATTAGTACAGTTGATATCTGAAGTGATATATGATCTCCAACTATTATTGGGTTTCGATGAAAGTGATACTCGGAACTTATAATGTATGGCCCCTATCAAATTGATAACATATAATATATTTGCTATGTCTAAAATAACTGTGGGGGTTATGCAATGACAATATTCTGGTTAATATTATGGAAATACCGTTCTGCTATCCCTGATACAACTATAAACTTATGTTATCAATCTTCTCTCTGTCTCTTATGGTGATGATGATTGATTGTTGTGTCTAATTATTCCTTTTAAGTATGCAAATAATGGTATTGTTTCTAATTGTTGACTTCTAATCGTGCCACCTGAATATGCAAATGGTAGTTGCTTGCTTTAAGCCGATTTAACCACATATACCAGTAAAAATAATCAGAAAAACCTTATTTGTATTGCAGAGATCAGTTATTCATGATCAACCTCATGTATGTAATCTTATCTAATAGTCAAAAAATGTATTAAATTATTGTTTATTAAATGGTTCATATAGATTGTCTTTGTTATATGTCAAATGATCAAACTTAAATACAACCTATCAATTAATTTCCCAGTCATCATGCACTAGGACTGAGTTGTAAACTTTTGTTGTGCATAGGGGCCAGAGATTTTGTAATGTTACCTATTCGATGCTATCATAGTTCAAATTATTTATCAATCATTAAAGAATAAATTATCAATTTATCATACTAGATAATTAATTTTTCCTCGCTAATCCCTAATTCTTAATTCAATGTACCAACCTCTTGATGATATGATGAATCAATAAGGACCTAGACAACTACTCAGAGGGGGGTGAATCGGTAGATATAAAACTGACTTAACTTTCACGAAACTAAAAAAAAATCTCATAAGTCAATCACTGAAAAAATTGGTTCAACACTAAACTATAAACTGCAATAGCACTAACAGTTTACCAGTTTGACTGACATATCAAAATAACAATATAACAACTCTGAAACTCCCAAACCATTTAACCAAAACATCAAAATACTTTACTGACAATAGTAAAAGCACACTTTAGATAACTATCGATAACCTTAACATAACTAAATGGATTTAACAATTAAGCAAATTAACCATATCAAACATAACCACAAAAACCATTCACCACTTGACACAATGATTTTTGACATGAAAGCCAAATGGGGAAAACTATGGTGGAGATGAATGCCCACAAGTATTCTAAACTCTTCTGAAGTTCGCCCTATTAGGAGCCAAGCCTGTTAAAGCTTTACAAAATGTCCTGTTAAGAACAAATCCTGTTAGGGACCACCCGGTTAAGGGATTGACTATAATACCCTGTTAGAAGAAAAACCCTATTAGGAGTAACCTCAGTAGAGGATGTAAAATTCAAGCTAATGGATCACCTAGTTAGAGGATTTAGATAACGCTAAGCCTATTAAAGCTTACCTAGTTAAGGGATTTAACTGTTGTAATTGTTAGAGAACAACAAGGGTTTGTTGATCTGGTAAATAGCACTACTCTACTTGATCAGATCCTTTTCATGATCCTATCTGCCTTCAGACATACTGTAGATACTCTTTCTAGTTCGACAATCAATCACACTGACACTTAACCAAAATTACCAACACTATAACAAAACAACTCATCAACCTTATAAACAAAACAATAGGTTGGTAACACATCACAAACCTAAGATCTCATAGAGATTACAAACAAATCAGTTCAAGTATGACCATTCAATTACATAGAAATCATTACACATTGTACAAGACAACCTCAACCCTCCTTGGTCACTACTTCATCGATTCATGTAACTCATCACACAGCTTCTTCTTCATGCAATGTACTCGCTCATTCCCAAGATTAAACAATTATCTCTACATGCCAAAAACCACTTGAAACTTATCACATACAACATGCATATGTGGCATAATCATTACCGTTCACCATTTGATCATAAATCAATACAAATGATTCACCAAGATCCATCAGTTAGGGTTTGGCACATCAATAGGTAGGGTTACCAATTGATCTCACTGCTTCTAAAGTAATATCGGTTTCCTTCACTTGCTCACCTACCGGTTGCAAAAAAACATCATAATAACACAATTACTGGTTATAATTGACATCAATGACAACACAATAGTTCATCAATACAATCTTCAATCAAATACCAACAATCTCCCCCTTTGTCATTGATGGCAATACAAATATCAATACCCTTGATTGTGATGGTTGAGAGTAATGCACATACACAAGTATAGGAATCCTGGTTTACATTTTACCATGTACTCTTCTTCAACTGAGTCTCCATGTCTTTAGCTGGTAATTGGCTATAGTTCTTCTATCTATCAATCATACAATTCTTCCCCCCATAATGATACATTTATTCTCCCCCTTTGACAACAATTTCAAAGTGAAAGTAAAACATGCAGTGTCATACTTCACTGTTCTGCATCAATAATCTGCAACTTGATGCTCCCCCTATGGAGTAACTCTACTCTACACCAATCCTGCTTCAAGATTATTCAATTAGCTTCGAGACTAATGTCTTCCGCATCTGCTCAATTGACCTCATGTAGGGGAACAAACCCTAGCTGACCTATAAGATACTCAAAAGTAGTCTTAGGTAGAGGTTTAGTAAAGATATCTATTAGCTGCTCCTTAGTAGATACATGCTCTAATAACGCATCTTTACTCTGCACTTTCTCCCTCAATAAGTGATATTTCAGCTCAATATGCTTGGTTCTAGGATGCAACACTGGGTTCTTTGAGATATTTATTGCACTGGTGTTATCACATAAAATCTTTACTAGTTCTGTGATCTTAAACATGAATCCTTCCAGAATGTCTTTCATCCAAATTGCCTGGGTACAATTCATATACGCTACAACATATTCAGCTTCAACAGTGGACTGTGATATACAACTCTGCTTCTTGTTGCTCCAAAATACAAGTCTTCCTCCAAGATAGAATGCACCACCAGTTGTGCTCTTCCTATCATCAACATTTCTTGCCCAGTCTGCATCTATATAAACCTTCAAATCAAAGTTACCTTCATATGTATACCATAATCCATAGTCAACAGTACCTTTCAAATGTATGAATATCCTTTTAGTTACAATCATGTGTGTTTACTTTGGGTTCTTCTGAAATCTCGCAACTAATCCAAATGCATGAGAAATATCCAATCTATTGTGAACAACATAATGCAGTTTCCCTATCATTGATCTGTACTCATTTTTCATCAATAGATGTAACATCCTCCTCCTTAGATAATTTACAACCTGTAACCATTGGTGTCCCAACTAGTTTACAGCCTTCCAGTCCAAATGTTTTCAATACCTCTTTCATATATTTGGACTGTGTGATAAAGATATCACTCTCCATCTACTAAATTCACAAACCTATGAAGAATTTTATCTCTCCAACCATAGACATTTGAAATTCACTTTTCATCTCATTTTCAAAGTCATCACTCATGTAATCATTGCCTCCAAATATGATATCATCCACAAACACTTCACTAACCAGTATCTTCTCTCCTTCAGTCTTGAGATATATATTGTTGTCTTCACTGGTTCTCTGAAAACCTATCTTCTTCAGGTGTGAATGTAGTCTTTCATACCATGCTCTTGGTGCTTGATTCAAACCATATAGTGCCTTGTGTAGTTTACACACCATATCCTTTGCATCAGTCAAACCATAACCATCCAGTTGTTTAGTGTATACTTCCTCTTCCAATATTTCATTTAGAAATGATGACTTCACATCCATCGGATATACTTTGAATCCCCTATATTCTATAAATGCAAGTAGAGTCCTAACACCTTCCAATCTAGCAAGTGGTGCAAATGTTTCACCATAGTCTTCTCCTTCTTCCCATGCATAACCTTTGCATACCAATCTAGCTTTGTTTCTGACTACTACTCCATCTTCATTTAGTTTATTCCTGAATACCCATTTAGTGGCTAGCACTTTTTTATTCACTGGTTTGGGTACTAGGGTCCATGTATTATTCTTCTCAATCAGGTCAAGGTCCTCTTCCATAGCTTTGATCCAGTGATCATCTCCAAAGGCTTCCTTAGTAGTTCTAGGCTCAATAGTGGAGATCATGCGAGAATTGTCTCTAATTCTTCTCCTGGTTAACACTCTAATAATATGGTTAGGATTATGATTGAGTCTCACATACCTTGGAATGAAATGATCATTATCTTCAGGTTCTTCTTCCTCACTATCATCATTTTCTTTTGCATAATCTTCCTGTTCTGGTTGCACTGGTACTATAGCATTCACTTCACCAACTTCTGGCTTCACTGGTTCTCGTTCCAAAATCAAAATGTAAGGTTCATATTCCTTCTTGTCCTCACTAGTTTCTCTTGAAACTTTAGGACACTCATCCACTCGGACATCAACACTTTCAATGATTCTCTTTGTCTGGTTGTTGTAACATTTGTAGGCCTTTCTCTTAGTGGAGTAACCAAGAAATATGCCTTCATCACTC
Organism: Cryptomeria japonica; assembly: GCF_030272615.1. Lineage (NCBI taxonomy): Eukaryota > Viridiplantae > Streptophyta > Pinopsida > Cupressales > Cupressaceae > Cryptomeria > Cryptomeria japonica. The sequence continues at coordinate 43,666,061 of NC_081413.1, forward strand.
TTAGCATCAAACTTACCAACATAGTCACCTCTCTTGATAAAAAAATTACTACCAAAAATCTTAAAATAACTGACATTAGGTGATCTACCATACCAGTATTCATAAGGAGTTTTATCCTTACCTCTCTTTACCAATATCTAGTTCATAGTGTAGACAACTGTGCTGACAACTTCTCTCCAAAAAGTTTTTGCTACACCTCCTTGTATTAGCATCATTCTAGCAGCTTCAACAACTGACTGGTTGTTCGTCTCTGCAATACCATTTTGTTGTGGTGTCCTAGGTGCAGAAAGCTGCCTCTTAATTCCATTGTCTTCACAATATCTAATGAATTCCTCAGAAGTAAATTTACCTCCTTGATCAATCCTCAAACACTTTATCTTCTTACCACTTTCCTTTTCAACTAAGGCTCTGAATGCCTTAAACTTACTAAAGGATTTTGTTTTGTCCTTTAAGAATGTGACCCACAACATTCTTGAGCAATCATCAGTGAAGATAATAAAATATCTATCACCTTGAATACTTTTAGTCCTTATTGGTCCACAGAGGTCTACATGAACCAAATCTAATAAATGTTCTGTTGAGAAAGATTTTCTCTTACAAGTTGAGGATGTCATCTTCCCTAATTGGCATTCCTTACACAAAGCATTCACCGGTTTGTCCAACTGAGGAAAACCTCTTACTGACTTGGACTTACTGACTTTGACAATGTTATCAAAATTTATATGACAAAATATATGGTGCCAAAGCCAACTATCATCTACTTTAGAAATTAAACAGTTGTTGACTTTAGGTTTCAGGTGAAATAGGTTACCTTTTGTCTTCTTTCTAGTTGCAATCAGTTCACCTTTTCTCCCATAGATTTTGCTCATTCCATTCTTAAATTCCAATGGATAACCTTTGTCATTTAGTTCAGCTACACTCAATAGATTATGCTTTAATCCTTCAACCTAGCAGACATCATCTGCACTTCTCTTTCCATTAAGAGAAATTGTTGCCTTTCCTTTTACCTTGTAGGGTGAGTCATTTCCAAATCTCACAACTCCTCCATCAAATTCCTTCAAAGTAAGAAATTTAATCTGGTCACTGGTCATGTGGTGTGAACAACCACTATCTATGATCCAATCATTAGAACTATCCATGTGAGAAACTAATGCCTTCTAATCAGATGTCTCCTCTTTAATGGCAACAAAGACAATGTCTTCATTGGCATCTCCTTTAGATTCCTCATCAGTGATTCCACCATCAACTGCAATGGGGCAATCTCTTTTGCCTTTTCTTTTGTACTTCTTGTACTTATCACACTTATACTTATTGTCACCATTAGGACAATTAGCTGCAATATGTCCAATATTGTTACATGCAAAACACTTCAAAGGTAATTTACCTCTATACTTATCGGTACCTTTGGGTAACTGCTTGGCCAACAATGCTTCAAGATCAATCAAATTGTCTTCATCATCAACTTCTGTGCTAGATCTAGACTCATAACTGTGACTTACATCTTTGCTTTTCCCCACAGATGGATTAGAGACTGAAGCTCTGAATGCAGACTCTGATTTCTGAGCACTACCATCATAACCATTTAATTCAAATGCAGTAAGTTTACCAATGATGGAGTCAAGAGTTACCTTTGTTTTATCAATAGACTTTAGCTCTTGAATGGCTGCAACTCAGATAGCGTAGACCGGTAGAAGGGGTCTCAACACTTACTAACCACTGTGGCATCCTCCACTTTACCACTAGAGCTCTTGATCTCATCGACTATCTCCTTGATCCTTTGACCATACTGTTGAATAATCTCACCTTCAACCATCTATATGTCATCAAATTTACCTCTTAGACTCTCTTCTTTGGAAATATTCACATGCTCATTACCGCTATAGATCTCCTCAAGTTTCTTCCACACATCATAAGCAATCTCCAGACTATGGACATCAACATACTCTAAATCAAACAAAGAACTGATAATGGCCTCCAATGCTTGATTATTCTCTTCTTGCTCTTTCTTTTGATCATTAGACAGAGTCCCACTAGGTACTGTATATTGCGTAACAAAATGTTACCAGTATTGACTTCCTAGACTCTTGATATATATTTTCATCCTATCACTCTATATTCTATAGTTTTACCTATTAAACTTCAAACCTTCTTTCTTCATCATGTTCTTCTAGATATTTACCTCAAGTTGTTAGGCTTAGACACTAGAGGACCTAAAATGCTTTGATACCAATTGATGATATGATGAATCAATAAGAATCCAGACAACTACTGAGAGGGGGGAGTGAATCAGTAGATAGAAAACTGACTTAACTTTCACCAAACTCAAAAACAATCTCACAAGTCAATCACTGAATAAACTGGTTCAAACACTAAACTACAAACTGCAATACCATTGATAGTTTACCGGTTTGACAGACATATTTAAATAATAGTATAATAGCTCTAAAACTCCCAAACCATTTAACTGAAACATCAAAATACTTTACTGACAATAGTAAAAGTACATTTCAGATAACTGTCGATAATCTTAACATAACTAAGTGGATTTAACAGTTAAGCAAATTAACCATTCACCACTTGACACAATTATTTTTGATGTGGAAACCCAAATGGGGAAAACCACAGTGGGGATGAATACCCACAAGTATTCTTAACTCTTCTGAATTTTTCCCTATTAGGAGCCATGCCTGTTAAAGCTTTACAAAATGTCTCGTTAAGAATAGATCCTGTTAGGGACTACCCGGTTAAGGGATTGACTATAATACCCTGTTAAAAGCAATACCCTATTAGAATAAATACCTTGTTAGGAGTAACCTCAGTAGAGGATTTGAAATCCAAGCTAATGGATCACCTGGTTAGAGGATTTAGATAACACTATACCTATTAAAGCTTACCCAGTTAAGGGATTTAACTGTTGTAATTGTTAGAGAACAACAGGGGTTTGCTGATCTGGTAAATAGCACTACTTGGCTTGATCATATCCTTTGCATGCTCCTATCCACCTTCACACATACTACAGATACTCCTTCTGGTTCAGCAATCAATCACACTGACACTTAACCAAAATTTCCAACACTACAACAAAACAACTCATCGACCTTATAAACAAAATAATAGGTCGGTAACACATCACAAACCTAAGATCTCATAGAGATTATAAACAAATCAGTTCAAGTATGACCATTGGATTACATAGCAATCATTACACATTGTACAAGACAACCTTGACTGCTCCTTGATCACCGCTTCATCGATTCCTATAACTCATCACATGACTTCTTCTTCATGCAATGTAATCACTCATTCCCAAGATAAAACTGTTATCTCTATGCACCAAAAACCACTTGAAACTTATCACATATAACATGCATACATGGCATAATCATTACTATTCACCATTTGATCATAAATCAATAAAACCGATTCACCAAGCTCCATCAGTTAGGGTTTGGTACATCAATAGGTAGGGTTACCGGTTGATCTCATTGCTTCTAAATTAATACCAGTTTCCTTCACTTGCTCACCTATGGGTTGCTAAACAACATCATATAAACATCATTACCAGTTACAGTTGACATCAATGACAACACAATAGTTCATCAATGCAATCTTCAATCAAATACCAACACCTCTATTACTACTTCAACTTTAAGGAAGGAGGATGATATGTATGTTACCAAAGCACTTAGAGACCAAATACAATAGGTTCCCTCAAATTTTATAGATCCAAGCCCTTACCTATCTTGGGTCTATACCCTCAAGGCTTACGGGTCACTGATCCCCACCCGCTCTTGGGACTTAACCTATTGCTTGGATTTAGACTACCCCTCATGTCATTCATGTCTTCTTAAGTACTAGCAGTAATAACATGGTTTAGACTATAAGCATACTAATTTCTTATGTATTATGAATATATATATTATTATTTATTATTAAATTATATTTCAAAGTAAGAACATTACAATGAATGTTATCTATAATTTGATTAAATATTCAATTTGATCATCAAAAGTATGTTGGCACAAAACAAAAAACAAGTACTAAAAGACAAAAGAAAAGTAAAGGTTTCAGAGCACCGACATCAAGTTGAGCACAACTACTACTATGAATATCACTCACATACTGCTTGAATTCATCATCATCACTATCAATATCGGCAACTCTATTGGCATCAAGGTGTGTTTGTTTTTTTGTTTCTTTGATAAAATTTCTCTACATGCAGTTTAAAAAATTATCCATATGAGGATCAATTCATTTAAAAAATAGTCAACAAAAGGAAAAATTTCATAGATTCGTTGTTCTATATATGATCAAAATACATTTCCATACATATTCAAAATACAATATAAAGATGATATATGTGAGAATCAAAATATTGAGGGATAGACTCTTATGTGATTTAAATCCATGGAATCATGGCCATTCCGTGCACAAATTATAGGCTTAACAAAGGAAGCCAACTACAAAACTTTCTTAGTGAGACTGTGTAAACAACTCATTATATCTTCTAACCCTTCATTTGAGTTGACATGATTTTGTGAGGCTCTTAGTGGGCGTTCAAAAGATGGATGTGAAATATCCGTGGATGAACTAAATTTGCACTTCATACTACCCGCTTCTCTATTACTATTTTCTATCTAAAATACAATGTCAATTTTAACATATAGTCAGTCCAAAATAAATTTAATTAAATAACACTATGTAGATTGAACCAAAAAACCATACACTTACTCCTAATTTGTCCATTTTGGCTTGCAACCCTCCTCGGCCAGATGACATATATTCAATGCTCACATTATCTCTTGCTCTCTTGCCTTTGTGACTCATTGTCAAATATTCTTCAGAACACATGCTTTCTTTCAATGCCTCCCACTGTTTTGGAGATATAGTAGAGTAGTTATACCTCTCTTTTCCCTCATGATTTCTTTTCTACAATTGTATCTAAAATTGTTCATCCAAAGTCTCATCTTGTTTTTATAATATTTTCTTGAGATTTGTCCACCAATAGTGTCAAAGGCATTTTCCATTTTTTTAATAATATTTTCCACACTTTGTGGATCTTGGTCTGCAAAATTTTATTTACATATATCCAAATGGGCCCTACATCTTACACCCAACTCAGTGGCCCACCTTGCAACATTTTGCACAATGGGTTCACCATCTCTTGACACCTCAACCAAGAATGCCTTCTTCCCTTTTGATTTTATTTCTTTTGCATTCTTCTCTACAGATCTATATAAATCTTGACTCAATCTCTTTCTTTTAACAAAAGAGGCCACATCTTTTGTTAAACTACTACGAATATTTCTAGCTGATCCAGTACTTCCATCAAAAGTTGTAGATGCAACAACTTCACTCTAAGCCACTGGAACTTCATGCTCCTCTACCACATTATGTGTGGCATGAGTAGATAGATCAGTAGTGGTCTCAATATTTTTCACTTCAAACACATCCTTTAAACTTGAATAAATCATCTGCAAATTCATTGTTCCTTTGCTCTCTTGTTTTTCAATAATTTCTCTTAGACTTTGTGTTAAGAGATCACTATGTGGTATATTAGGATGCACATCACCATGTGGTATATCAGGCTGCACATCACCATGTGCTTTGTGAGATTGCACATCACCACAATTATAGTTTTCACCAAGTACATTTGTTGAGCCACAAAAATGTTGGCTTCTACGAGTTGGCTGCATTGTATCTTTACTTTCTTTTTGTTTTTTCTCTGCTTTTTTTTCTGCATTGTTTCTCTTGGCTGAAAAACAAAAAAATATAACATATCATGTCTTATGCACATAAAAATCTTGCCTATAAAATTTCATTACAATATTAAACAAATAATATACTACCTAGTGGCTTTACAACTTGCTTGTTTGTCAAACCTAGATACGATGAAAGAACATTATTTTTGGCCACACGTTCTTCACGAGAGCACTCTTAATCTGTGATTGGAACTTTAGAAATATGATCACTATCATCTAATTTGTCCCTTAAATTATTTTTCCTCATTTCTTGATATCCAAATAAACAACAATGTATAATTATCTCATCAAACCAAACATTTCACAAAGCATATCTCAATGAATCATAGTTTGATACATAGAATAGTGAATCATCTAGAGCACGTATAAGGCAGTAACAAACCATACCATGATAGTCATAGAGCTAAAAGATTGTCATTATATATAAGTCCCAATAGATGAAAAGTGGTCCATGATACAAAGATAGAGTAAAGTACAGTCTAAGATAATGGCTATCTAGAAAGACATTTCATCAGATTATTGTCTTGTAGTCATTACTATTATAAGGCACAACTGATAGTCATAGTGTAGCATGGTTACAAAGATTAAAGATAACATATTCATATAGCAACTTTATTCAATATTAAATATTTGAAAAAAGTATTAGTTAGAAGGTCTGTGTCCTTACAACATAAAACAGTCTTAAAACAACATAAAAATCTTAAATAAAAAGTCATAAAATGGGGCTCATCAATAATCATCTGCATTGCTAGTGAGATCATAATCTTGATCACTAGTGTTTGCATCTACTTGATTTTCTTCCTCATCCTCATTTGAGAAATGTAATACATTCTCTCTCCCAATTTCTTCATTTGTAATCAAAATTTCTTCTTCAAACAATCCCTTAATGCCTTCATCCACTTCTTTGAATGTTTCTTGAAAATTAGCATATTGCCCATCAGGCATTACATCGACAACTTCCATGAATTTTCATTTTGAACGAGACTTTGTTTGAATGAAATAAGACCATCCTAATCTTCTTACATCATCAATTAGAAATGAATGGTTAATTTAAAGAGGGGAAACATACAACTCATCCGTCTCTGATAAAAAATGTCATGTATTTGCACGCACAAATCTATACTTATCAAATTATACCATGGATGTTCGGGTCCACTTACATTTTAATAATATAGGACTATTTTCAACAAAATATACTTGAATAATATCTTGGATGAATCCAACATAAAATTTCTTCTCATTTCCATGAATAAATTCAGCATTAACAACACAATCACAATTAGTCTTTCCTTTGTCTTTTTCTTCCACTCTTAAGTGACTACCATAGGCCCGCATTCCACTAAAACTCATAGCCCACAAATTTGGATATTGTGAAAGTTCACTTTCCTCTATTGTTATATCGTGACCTCCTTATTTTGCATCATTGATTGCATTAGTAATCCATTCTTCAAATTTTAGAAAAGAATCTCCAATCAAATCATGACGACTTCACTTTTGAGGTCGATGTTGCATCCAAGTTTGACTCTCTTCTACATATTTTCTACATAAAATAATGACGTACAAATAGTAGGATTAATAATATAAATGTGTAAATGCAATTGAGTAAATAAATTATTGTGTAATTTATTTTTTACCTGCCCCACTTATCGAATGAAGATGTCTTTTAAAGAATAAAGGTAGGTATTGCACTTCTTTTTTGATGTGATATCTTGAAGCAACATCCATTGCCTTCTAATACTTCAACTGCAACTCTATCATATTCGGCATCATCCCATACATGTCGATTGGCATTTTTAAAATCCTTCATATATTCTATGTGAAATCCCATGGCCTCTTGCATTTAATATCCCTCAGACATACCACCTTCTGGTTTTTCCCTAGTATGGACATTTTTTCAAAATCTTCATATATCATTATATAGGATACATCCATCTCATTCTTATTGGGCCACAATGCTCTAGTTCATATTCTTGATGTATCAAAAGATGCATAGAAATTTTAAAGATTGCTGCTGAAAATTCTTGTTCCAATAGACCAAGGACTTCAACAACCTCCTCCCTCAAACTATTAGAGTTCAAAGGATCTAATGCATGTAAGCTCATTCTCTTTAATATTAGGCCCAACCTTATAATTGCCAATCTTGGCCCCTTTGCCAAACTTGATATATTTACCACAATAGGTAAGATATTCTCAATTATGACATGATAGTCATGGGTGTTGAGGCCTCTTAAGCTATTAATGTCATTTTGGCTTCTGATGCTACTACTTACATATCTAGTGGGAAAGTGAGTTTGAGACATCAATTGTAAGAATTGTGCACATTGTTCCTTTGTCCAGATGTAAGGAGCACTAGGTTTTCTATATTTTTAATTATCATTTTTTTCAACCCAAATATTTCGACGAATCTTTATTTCTTGAAAGTCTTCACATGATGAAATAGTATCTAAGGCACCAAAAAGAGTTTCTATAATAGCATAGGCTATATTTTTCTCAGTATGAATAAAGTCAACAATATTCCTAATGGCTATATCCTTAAAGTATGGCAACTTATACAATATGCACATCCATTTTACACCACTTTCATTATATGGATCATTTCTACTACCCGCAATCCCATCATTTTCAATAAATGACATTCTTTTATGTCCATACTCAATAATGTAATTACCTGTTATTAGCAATGGCGCTTCACGATTCTCTTCTTGACCATTGAAACATGTTTTTTGCTGACGATATGGATGATCCATTTTAATGAAAGCATGATGTCCACAATAAATACACTTACACAAACTTCTTGAGTACCTTGCAAAATCCTTAAAGTTGCAAGAAGGACATCCATGGTATCCATGGACAGAGAGACTGTATAATGTGCCATACATAGGAAGATCATGAATCATAAACAATAAGGAAGCTCTTAAAGTGAATTTGATTGAGTGACCATCCCTTAAAGATTGATTTTCTTCAATTCCTTTCCACATTTCTATTAGCTCATCATACAATGGCCTTAGATAAGAATCTATTATTTATAAAGTCACACTTTTCTTTCCTGGTATAATCAATGATAACATTAAGAAAAATGGTTTAGTTGCTAACCATGGAGGCAAGTTATAATTTATTAGAAACACTAGCCAAGTTGACCATTTAATACTTTGATCTAAGAATGGGTTCACCCCATCTAGAGCCAAACCCAACCTTATATTATGAGGATCTTGAGAAAAATCAGGCCATCTATTATGAAATTTCATCCACATCCTTGAATTAGGGACATGTCATTGTTTTCCATCAGTGCTCTTGTTTTGTGCATGCCATTGCATAAGTTCAACAATGTCTCTGCACCTATACATTCAGAATAATCATGGGATTATTGAAAAGTGGTGAAGAACTATTCTAGGAACCACAACTGATTTCAACCCTTGTCTATACGTCACTTCATGACATTTCAGACATTCACTATCACTTGCAAGATTTTTGTAAAATAATACACAACCATTCACACATGTGTGGATGTTTTCATACCCCAAGCCGAGCTTACTGATTTTGTTTTTACATTGACTTCATTTTGTTGGCAATGTGGAGTCATCTGGTAACAATGAACTTAATAATGCCAATAATTGATCTACACTCTCATTTATCCAACCATGCACCACTTGCGAGTTAAGAATTTAAAGGATTGTTGTCAAATGACTTAACTTACAATTAGCATAAATAGGCTTTAAAGTATCCTCCATTGACTTGGCCAAATCATCTCTTAGACCCTCATTCAACATTCTATCAACTTCAAACCCTTCGTCAAACATTTATGCCTCTTCATCTATGTTTGGTTCCACTTCATCTATGTTTGTTGGCACTTCATCTATGTTTGTTGCCTCTTCATCTCTCATATTCTGCAATTGTATCATATCTTCATAATAATTGTAATCCCAAGCGCTTATAACACTATGCTCACAACTTATCATATGTCGATAAATCACATTTCTTTTTTTCACCTTTCCACCAAGACAATCATTACATGGACATGGATATTTGTCCAAGCTCCTCTCATTAGCTACACTTTCATCATGTGCATGATATTGCTCCGTAGTCAACCTTTGACACTGATCCATCTATAATATATTACATTCTAGTATTATTTTGAGATGTATCTTACATTCTGAGACTGTAATAGAAAGAAGAGGATACAACGAGTCATTGTTTTGAGATCTATCTTACATTCATTTGAAGTTTACCTACTAAGAGTGGAATATGTGTGTGTTTCCTATCAGGTTATTTTCAACAATGAGGGTTTCAAATTACCTCTGAATTCATTGTAGAGGGCCTTGCTGACTTCAAATTCGTTGCAACAAACTCTGATTTCCTTGCCAGCCTTTTCAAAAGTCTCCAAGTCCTATCCAAACAATCTTTATCGCCCATGCAATACCTGTCCATGAGAATAAAAAACGTAAAAAATAATCCAAAGATGACACATTCAAGGCACATTCAAGTAACTAGTGATATTCAATGATAACACATTAATGATTTATACTCTGATGCAAAGAAATTCAAATACATCATAATCATGAAAGTTTTGTTTAAAACATAAATTTATACAAGATTGAAATCTCATTTTATATATCTTAGTATCGATGTAACCATTGCACTTTATTTGGTGCAAGTGCTAGTTATTTTGTGGATGACTAATGGAAAGCAGACGAAAGCTATGCAATTTAAAAGACGCTTCAAAATGTTTGATGGCTTCTCCTTCTAAATTTAGAAGTGACAATAAAAGTGCAGAGTGGATTTTAGAGTACATTATCAAGCACTGCAATGAGTATTTGATTATTTCAGGACTCATTAGAGCTCTTCCTATTTCAAATGAAATTTTTAAGCTCAAGAAAATGATGTTGTTGAAGAGTATTTCCTCATATGTTCACAATGAGTCAATTGTGCAGGAATAGATAATGGGACATCATGGATTTTGGTTATGTTATAACTCCATATCTAGATTTTGTGGATGACTAATGGAAAGCAAACGAAAGCTATGCAATTTATAGGGTGCTTCCAAATGTTTGATGACCACTCCTTCTGAAAGTATACTTGGATATTGAATAGATATAATGATTTTTGTTTAACACTTAGGACACAACTTATCAATAGATTGTACATTTTGGGGAATGGGAAGATTCTTGATGGCTATTCTATGCATGTTAAAATAATTCCATCCCTTAACTATTACTTTCATTCTTGACACAATTTCTATCAAACTTGTAAAAAAATGCAGAGATTCCATAAAGTAGCTACACCTACAAATATTATAATTTTAAAATATTGAGAGCTTAAGTCTTAAATGACACAAAATCAGTGGCAGAGATCATAAATAGACTTTCTATGATAGACATGATGGAAAGCTACAAAGTATAAAGGAGACATATCATAGTGACATGACAACATACAAAAAATGTAGTCATGCTTCACATAAGAATCAAGGTAATCAATTCATTGTTACATGGGGTGGAAACATGATCAATGATCACAACTACAGAGAAACTATACAAAACAAGGAGACAAGCTAAAGAACAGTTATGAAGGTTTGAAGAGTTTCCTCCCTCAAAAATAATGTTGTAGAGAAACACAGTCTAAGAAAAAAGAAGCAATCAAAATCAGTTTTGATAGTCATCAATAGGTAGCATCTAGGGGCATTAAATGATAATCCTTATTGTTGAAAGTAAAAAAAGGATATGAGAAGATTGATCCAAGATCTTGTTGGTAAACATAAATTCAAAATGACAACCAAACATCAATGTGATAGAGCTTAAGGCTCAAAGATCACAATGAATTTAATGATAGTCTTTGTCAAACCATGATATGAACAAACAAAGAGGAATGGTAGTCATAGAAAAGTTTTGAGACCTAGAGCAGTTAAAGCTCAAAAGGGAAAGGCAAATACAATCATAACAGTCATCTACCCAAAGGAGCAATAGAGATTCCAAGAAGCACAAAGCCACCATCAACGAGCTTCCAAAGACCATTAAAATGTACAAGGGTCACATGCAATCCTATTATGACTGTCATTATGGTCCTTCCAAGATAGACCCAGTGGTGACAAAAGAGATATATGAGGTCACGATCAGGTCTAATCAAGGTGTAGACAAGGTTAGGATAGTATTAGGACAGAGTTACAACCATTAAGATAGTAAGAGAAGCCATAGAATGATCATAAAGGGGATTTATTTAATGATTTAAAAGAAGCACTCAGCCCCATGAGGCAGAGCAACAATAGTCAAGATATCAAAGAGAAGAACACTCAATTAGCAAGAAGAAGGAGATCATTAACTTTATAGAATAGAGGTCATAGAGCAACACACACTTAGGTATGATCAAAGACACTCAAAAGATTGAAGAGCAGAGTCAATGATCAAGTAATGAAGGTCCAGACTTAAAGCATCTATAATGGACATCACAGCTAAAGAGAACAATAGCTAAAGGCATAAAAGAGATATCTATTGCAGTGCATACAGGGGCAGTTAAGCTGATTTCTCAAGAGGGACAAGAAAAATAATCATGGTAGTAATGTTATATTGATTTACAAGTCTAAGAGGTTTACAAGATAAAAGTAGTCAATCACTATTATTGAATAGTTGTAAACAATAGTACTGTCTATTGATTTTGTATATGAGTGTTCTAGTAAGGTCTCTTTGTTTGAAGGGTAGAATAGAACAATCTAGATCAAGATTGAACAACAATGCCATAAGAACAAGGATTACAATAGTCATTAGGACAAAAGACTCTTAGTAATCTTACAATCATGAAGCCAAAATGACAATAGCAAAGGACAACTATTTGCAATCAAGGCACAAAATAATAGTGCGAAGTCACAAGGGGTTCTCAACCTTAAAGAGAAGCACTGTCAAACCCAAAGAGAGCAGCACACTGAAGTTTCTAGAATTAAGTAAGAGTTTGATAGTTACATAAAGATTCATATATACCAAGATAGTGGCCCAAAGGATAGTCTAACACATAGAAATAGAGCCTTCATAAACTGTAGATATAATGGTTCTTCTTGTCAATAACAAGAGCATTCATGGCTATATAGCTATTTCATGTCATGGTTAGATAAAGATAAAACATAAATGAGAAATTACTATTATTTTTATGGTGTTATTATTTTTGGGGTTTGTTGTTTCCCTACTATCGACTATGGATAGGGGTGGGTGGACTCAAAGATCCTTCCCTGATTCCTCTCTCCCAAGACCTTGACTCCCTACGACATAGATTGGATTCGAGGGAACCCAACTGATATAGGAGGGCATGCCAATGATCAATCTCCTCTCTAGGTGGGTAGTTTATCTGATACAAAAATTTTATTCAAAGTTTTATAATTCAAAAACACAAAAATGTACGATACCTATGTTTGTCAATGTCTTCCTTTGGTCTTCTTCTACCGTGCGCAGTCTGCAGAGTGTAGATAAAGACCACTTTCTGCTTTCCTATTTTTTCCACAAAAAAGTTTTGATTACAATGAAAAACATTCCAATGTCATTGGTATGGTTTCCATAGCCCCTCTTACTCCATTTGTCGATCGAAATTCTGATTTCGTGCTAATTTTTTCCTTGGCGGGAGTCATTTTTTTATGGAAACAAATTAGCCTTTGGAGGTCTTAAGCTTTGGAGGTAAATTTTTTAATTTATTCTTTAAAGAATTCAAAACCTTTGAAATTTCAATTATGACCTTGAAATCTATATAGACTATTTTTAATCTAGATAGATGAAAAATGGGTGACAGTAAAAAAGGGGTAATCTGCAATAAAAAATATAATGCAATTTTGATAAATAGTAATATGTATACATACATACATATACATACATACATATACATACATACATACATACATAGATATATATATATATATATATATATATATATATATATATATATATATATATATATATATATATATATATATATATATATATATATATATATATATATATATATATATATATATATATATATATATATATATAGATACAATTAGAATATTTTTAATTTTTAATTTAAGATACTATAAAGAATAATTTAAATATTTAAGGTAAAATATTTATTTTGTCTTCAAAAATGATTTTAAATCCAAGTGAAATTGTTATACTTTTATTCTTATTATATTTTTAATAGAAATTAAAAAATATAATATAATACATCTGCTAATAAAATAATCTATTATTTATAAATAAAAATAATATTTAAATAATAAATAATTTACAAACAAAAATATTAGGATCAATTTTTTATATCATTTCCACGAGTACCTAATTTGTTTAAGAGAAGAGCCAGACAATTATCTAGTCATTTATTTACTCATTTATTTAGAATTTCTGTATCATCTATCAAATTGGTCATTTATTTAGTCATTTTTATTTGTGTGATCTCACTCGATGGCCAAATTAGTCATTTATTTAGTCATTCATAGCTTTCTTGTAAAAAAATACTAAAATTTGGTCTCGTGACTAAAGTTTTTGGTCATGTAGTAATTTATTGGCCATATTTCTACTAGTGTAAGTTGTAAGAGTTGTTTTGTAATCTCGGGCTGCGGTCTAGCATTTGGCATATGTACATCATTAAACTGTTATAAGAATTATTCATACTATTTAACGGTTATGTATTTTGTGGTGTTATCGGTTTCTCTTTCTGCTTTATCTAGTGTTGTGTTACCGGTTACTAGTATATCTTGCATGTTTTTTGTGTTGGGTTGCAAGGATGGGATGTCCTTCATTGGATCTCCCTACCTTGACTGCATCAGAGGGATAGGTAGTGATTTAGAGAATGGATAAATAAGGGAGTGAAATAATAAGAGATGGAGAGAGAAGAAGAGATAGGGAGGAGGTAGGGATAGAGATGGGGGTAAGGAGGGAAGGTGACATAGAGAGGGAGAGAGGGTGGAAGATACCTAGAGAAATAGAGGAAGGAAAGGGGTGAGGTGTGTAGAGAGAGAGAGGGCTACATCTTGGGTGAGAGGGGAGAGAATGAGATAGAGAGATGTAGAAAGGGGATAGAGGAAGAGTTATAGAGAGATACAGGTCTATAGTTCAAGGGAGATAAAGAGAGTGAGATAGAGAGGGTGAGAGAATGTGGATATAAGCCTATTGATTACAGAAATTTGACTAATTCTAAAAATTTATAATATCTTATAAAACCTAGAATCTACATTATAACTCCTAAATATTTAAAACTACTCTCAAACATTTTTCCAATGTATACATGAAATATAACTTAAAAGTATAAGAAAGTAAAAGAATATATTGAAATGTGACTTATGTTGGAATCAAGGAACACTAAAAGGGGGGGGTTTGAATTAGTGTTTTGCAATTTTTAACATTCTTAATCTGATTCCGCAACCACTTAATGCAACTAAACAAAAGAAAGATGCAAACACATAAAGAAAATATCCAGAACACCATGACACCAGGATTTTTATGTGGAAACCTAGTTAAGGGAAAAACTATGGTGGGATTGAGACCCACAATATTAATATACTTTGTTAGAAGTATAGAAATATTACATAAGGGGAATGCATATGCATTCAAGCACACTTCCTAGAGCTCACTACTCAAATTATAATAAGGGCTACAACCCGGAAGGCTCACTACCTTACAAATGATTATAAAAGATAATTGGAATGTCTGAACTGATAAACAACATCTACAAATGCCAAAATATAGTTCCAATTAAGCAAAAGGTACTCTACTCTTCTACACTACTCTACTATGATGTTCTGCTATATTCTAGAGCACAAATCATTCACACACGCACGTGAAACTATACATAATCACTCACAACCACTTTAAACACCATCACCAATATGAAAAATGATCATATAAATTGCTCATTTATATTTGCAACATCAAATCATGTCTTCTTCATGTCAGCCTAAAAATGCATCACACAAATTAAATGTGTATACCAAGTTGGCTAAGCCCAAACTCAAGTACATATGCAGACCAAAGCAAATTGTCCACATGCTTCCCACATGTCAGCTAAACATCCTCAAACACACAAATGATCACCAAAATCGATGCACAAGATTTGAACAATGAATATCCATATGTTACTGTTGAACATGGGGTTTTACTTAGTGAACTTGGGTTATATCACATGCATTCATGGCATACTAAATAATCCCCCTATTTTCAAAAAACATTGCCCTAAACTCCTTTTTTGTCACCCCCTCCCAATACATAGCCCAAATTAAAAGCCCCCCTATTTGCACCAAATATTGTATTTTTTCATAGCCTGAATTAAAAACCCCAGGCTATTTTCACCGATAGGCAATTTATTGCACCCTAATCTTTAGGATATTAAACCCCCCAATTGTTGGTATTATTGTCATTGATGTCAAGGGATTTCAAGAGGTTGCAAAGAAGTAGGTAGAAAGTGTTCATAACATGAAGAATATGCTATACAATTGCACAAATGTTGTAGGCTATAGACAAATGTGGGTTACAGAGTGCAAGTCAGTGTTGGTGCTAATCTATATATGCCACATAGTGCACTAGACCCATCAGATTTGATACAAGAGGATTGCAGATTTAGTTTTGTTCATTCATGGCAGTTTAACCAGTATGGCAGTTCAACTCAATGACCTTGATCACTTATTAGGGAATCATTTTTTATTGGAAAGGTCATCTTGGATTTGAGTGGTCCCCATCTATTCATGTGTTATTAGCTCAATGGTTCACTTATGTTATGTTGTGTTCATGTGGGACCCATCATATATGAGCAGGCATCCGGCTACCCCATGGTGAGTTGGAAGGTAGCCAAATGACCCTACAGGATAACAAAGTCAGAGGAAAATGGTCTATCCTACTATCCCACACTGTAGAAGGATGGATAGAAAGACCTCGTGGGGTAAGAAAAATCAAAGGAGCCCAAGGATCCCCCTATCCCACACCAAGAAGGATGGAAGAGTGGTTACCTTGCAGGATAACATAAACGGTTAAATGAAAGACATCTCCTGCTATCCCACATGGGACAAGGATGATGTCGGTGGGGCTGTGAGATAAGAAAATTAAAATAAGTGAAGGGCTTGCTTATCTTGCGTGACCAAGCTGGGATGTGAAAATGCTTGCAAGATAAGGAAAAGCGAGGAGAAGAGAGAGACCTTATCCCATGTGGGTAAAGAGGCACACAAAATGTTGTATGGGATAACATAGAAGAAGAAGATGTCTGTCAAGGGAAGACAAAGCTTATTTTGAGTGTTTATGCGAGGATACACAGAAGGTCGTGGGATAAGAAAGTATTAAGGAAAAAGACAAATCCCGTATAAGAAGCTATACATACGTGATATGTGATACATGATAAGAAAGAAAAGGGGAGGATTCTTGAGAAGAAACAAAAGCTTATCCTGCATGGGTACAACAAGTAGGCATACATGTGATATGCATAACATGAAGGTTAGTCACAATATGGAATTTAACTGATTTGAGTTTTTGCATAGTCCATGTGGTGGCTGACTATGGTTGAAAATATGAATTGGATGTAGAATATGAAGACATTTGATGACACCTGTGCATGCCGATTGGCATAAGATTTTAAGCAGAGGTTGACCGACCTTGACCATTTGATTTGGATGAAGAATATGAAGACATGAGGCTCCTTGATGAATAGAGAATGAATCATATATGTAGAAGTCGGTGATGAAGGATTCTAGTGTGGTAGTTGTCGATATTCCCAGAGTAGGTCGATAGAGGATGAAAGACACATAAATGGCGATTGAGTTGCAGGCAGGTTGTGTGGCTCGAGGAAGGTTTTTTAATCATTTTGGGCAGTGAAAGATTACTAAACTTAGTAATCTAAGTACAAAGAATGATCAGAAGAAGGATTAGATGCATTTACTATAGGCGGAAAATGTGAGATCATATTCAGGACAAAGAATAAAATCTATAGAGTTGCAGATCTCCAAGACAACCAACTTGAATAAAATATTCAAGTTTTTAATAGAAGTAATCTTTGATGCATGCATAGTCAAATCTAAGAAATAGGTGTTATGAGATTTGACATGGGTTGGTGTGGCTATCAAGATAGATGTTAAGGTGAAATATAGATATCCTAACAAGTGGACTAAAGCAGTGTGAAGGGAGAGTGAGAGAGAGTGTGTTGCTGCCAAGAGAAAATAGAGAAAATTTATAGAAGTAGATAGAGTCAGCACATAGTAAGAATAAAGCTTCTAGAGATTAATGTTATAGCAGAGAGAAGACTACCAGACAAAGGAAGATGAAGAAACATAGGAAGAGATCCAATGGGAAGAGAAATTTATTCTCATGTTATGATAAATTTGTAAGTGTTACAAAACTCATTTGTAGCAAGGTTTCATCATTGTATTGTAGATTTTCTGATAATCACACTAAATCTTTGAGCAGGTGCTTAGAGCAGGGGTAGAGTCTCCTTTGAGTAGGTGCTCATAAAATTAAGGGTTGGTGCTCCTTGGGTTGGTACCCTAAAGTTTCTAGGGTTGGTTCTCCTTGGGTTGGTGCCCTACACATTGTAATCTATTATTTACTGTGAGGTTGGATTGGAGCAGTAGATTCTAGCAGCTATTCTTACCGAGGTTTTTCCTATATTGGGTTTTCCTCGAATATCTGGTGTTGTGGCTTGTCTTTGTGTGTGTGTGTGTGTGCTCTAAATTAATTACAATAGCAGTATTATCACATATAGTTAAAATTTTAAAATACACTAATTCACCCTCCCTCTCAATGTCCATTTGTGTTCTTCAATTGGTATCAAAGCCCAGGTTCCCCTATAGTAAAAGATTTCTCTAGCTTGGGTAGATTCTGGTTAGTGAACACAATGGCTAGGAATGAATCCTCATCTTCTAAAGCACCTATCTTTGATGGCACCAACTATTCCTTTTGGAGTAGAAGAATGGAAACCTACCTGTCTTCCCTAGGATTTGATGTCTGGATGTTAGTAAAAAATCGTTATACTATCCCTCAAGTTCTGCCTATCGACTCCAATGCTAAAAGGGAATATGAGAACAATGCCAAAGCTAAGAATGCAATATTAAGTGGTCTGTTTGATGTAGAGTTTGTCAAAGTCATGCATTTCACATCAACAAAAGAAACTTGGACAAGTTGCAAAAGATGTATGAAGGAGATATTAAAGTGAAAGAAGCCAAACTACAAAATCTAAGATCTCAGTTTGAAAACCTAAAAATGAAAGAAGAAGAGAACATAGCCAACTATCTGCAAAGAGTAGATGAGACTGTGAGTGCTATAAGAGGACTTGGAGAGGATATCAAAGATTAAGTTATTGTCAAGAAGTTTTTGAGATCATTAACTTCAAAGTATGACACAAAGGATTTTGCTATTGAGGAAGCTAAAGATGAAGACATTCTCTATGTATGAATTATTTGGCTCATTATCAGCTTATGAAATGAGAAGATTAGGAAGAGAAATGTCAAAGAGAGAGGTTGCCTTCAATACCTCACAGAAAGGAAAAGAACAAGCTACAAATGAGGGTGAAAATGATTCTGATTCTGCTATAGAAAACCTTGTTAGAAAACTCAAAAGAGGTTCAAGAAAGTACAAAGGTTAACCGCCTTTGAAATGTTTCAATTGTGGCAAGATCAAACACTTTTATTCTAACTTCCCTTATGGAGAAAAGGATGAAGATGAAAAGAAAAAAATAAAGGCTATTGACAAAGGAAAGATGAAGAATTATTATATTGCAAGGAGAAGAAACTTTAGAAGAAAAAGCAGTCTTTATAAATTTGAAGATGATGCCTCTAATGAAGAAAGTGTCTCTGAAGGCTGTTGCAGTGATGGTGAAAGAGAAGTCAATCTCTTTAAGGAACAAGAAGAGTTATTTGTTGATGAAGAAGATGAGGAAATTGAAGTTGTAGTAGACGTTGAAGGTGAGCTTGTGAGTGCACTAGAAGAACTTAGAAAAGTGAGAAAAGAATATAAAAAGTACAAGAATGTTGTTGCTGAAGAACAATACGTACTGAACAAATCTCTTGAGGAATCAAAGCAAACAATTTCTGATTTGAATATTCATTTGGAAGAAGCAAAGAGGATGGGTGAAGTAACAAAGTTAGATTTAGAAAGAAAAGATAAGGAGTGTCAAAAATTGGAAGAAGACCTTGTAAATTTGAAAAAGGAATTGGAAAAGAATAAGGATGAACTCAACATGAGAATTAAGTGTCATGGCAACACTGAAGCATTAGACAAAATGTTAAGTAAGCAAAAGCACAAAAATTACATAAATGGAGTTGGATTTTAAAAGGGACAATGTTCTAATAGTAAAGACTCATCAAGTAAGGAGATACATTTCACCTCTTCAAGTGAAAGTGAAGTCAAACAAACATTCATTGTCAACAAGCCCAATGAGAAGAAGACATATGTTACTGCTACAAAGAATTAGTCAAGGAACCAACATGCTGATCCTAAAAGAAAAGAAAATGATGATGATGGAGGCTTTACAAAGGTCAAGATACAATAAGGAAGAGTTCATGAAAACCGAACTATGCTTCTCCAAGGATATCAATGAGAAACAACATCAATAATGATTTGTATGTACCTCAATTCCATGGTTGTTGTTATAAATGTAGTACTTATGGTCATAAGATTGTTGATTGTAAGCTTAGGCATACGTCTCCACCTATTTTTGAAACTAGAAAGCAATTTGCTTCTCTTAGTGATATGCATGTTATTTGATATCAATGTAATTGGTATGGCCATAGGAGTTATGAATGTAGGAGAAATGTATCTCAGTCCTACAATAGTTTGATCTAAGACATTGCTAAACATTGTAAGCTTAAGACTACTAAGAAAAATAAGACAATGTCTACATCTGAACCTAATGTAAAACTAGAACTAAATGGGACAACAAAAAAGAAGAAATAAACCAAACATGCTTGGGTAGAAAAGGATAAAGATAAGACTGAGTCAAGTTTGATTGTTCAAACTGCCCTACATGTTGAAAGGAAAAACTTGTGGGTAGTAGATAGTGGTTGTTCCAACCACATGACTAGTAATAAGAAGAAATTCATTAAGCTTGAAGATTGGAATTGTGGCTCAGTGAGGTTTGGAGACAACTCATCAATCAAAATCAAGGGTAAAGGAACACTAAACATTGATGGCAAGCTGAAGGCTCATGATGTTTATTATGTGAAAGGTCTGAAACACAATTTGCTAAGTGTGAGTCAAATATGTGACAAAGGATATAAGTTCATATTTGATTCCAAGGGCCATGAAATAGAAAAGGAGAGTAATGGTCAACTTGTTGCGTAAGGAAAAATGACAAATGGCAATGTATATAATCTTAAGGAATTCTTTGAGTTTCAATGTATGATGGGACAGGTTGGTGAGAGCTAGTTATGGCATACTAGGTCACATAAATTTTGATAACCTTTTTAAGGTAAGCAAGAAAGAGTATGTAAGACACATACCTCAAATTATTAAGCCAACAATTACCTTTTATGATGAGTGTCAAAGAGGGAAGCAAACTAAAGTAAGCTTCGAGACCAAAGAATACTCAGCTACAACACTACTAGAACTTGTTCATACTAACTTATGTGGGCCTACAAGGACAAGAGCTCTTAATGCCGCTTATAGATGATTTTTCTAGGATGACATGGGTCACTTTCTTGCAAGACAAGTCACAAGCCTTTGAAAGGTTAAAAATATTTAGAAAAATGTTTGAAATAAAAAGCGGATACAAGCTGAAATGTCTGAGATCAGACCATGGAGGTGAGTTCACATCAAATGAGTTTGAAGATTACTATGAGAGACATGGAATTAGAAGACATATTCAACCCCTAGGATACCATAGAAAAATTGTGTTGTAGAAAGGAAAAATAGGAAAGTCAAAGAGATGGCAAGAACAATGTTAAATGAAGAAAATCTACCCGATGTCTATTGGAAAGAGGCAGTTCACATAGTTGTATACACCTTAAATAGAGTACAACTAAGGGTGAACAAAAAAATGGCACCTTATGAGTTATGGTATGATAGGACACAATCAATCAGGTACTTCAAGGTATTTGGTAGCATGTGCTTCATCAAAAGAAATGAAGATGGATTAGGAAGTCTTGATTCAAGAAGTGATGAAGGTATCTTTTTAGGCCACTCTACTCATAAGAAAGCCCACAAATGCTTTAACAAACGACTGAAGAAAGTGGTTGAAAGTATACATGTGAGAATTGATGAGGATTTACATAAAAGTAAAAGGATAACAATAAATTAGATTGAAGAACCAGACAATGAAGATGAAGATCAATTTGAGAGTGAATAAGAAAAATAAGCACCAAGTAAATCCCCAAATAGATATGTGCAAAAGAATCACCCTGAGGACCAGATTATTGGCAACAAGAATGATGGTGTGAAAAATAGAAGGAGATCAAGGAACACTGAGCAAGTAAACTTTTGCCTTATGACTAAGATGGAACCCAGAACAAATGTGAGGCCAACAAAAGCGAGAAGTGGATGATTTCTATGGAAGAAGAGTTATAGTAAATTGAAAAAAACAAAACATGGGAATTGGTGACTAGACCTGCTGACAAGAATGCAATAGGAACTAAATGGGTCTACAAGAACAAGATGAATGAAGAAGGAAAAGTGATAAGGAACAAATCAAGGATTGTGTGCAAGAGATATGCTCAGGTAGAGGGTATAGAATTTGAAGAAACATTTGCACCAGTTGAAAGGCTTGAAGCTACAAGGATGTTCTTGGTATTCTCAATATATAATGGATACAAAGTATATCAGATGGATGTCAAGTTTGCATTTCTGAATGGAAATCTTGATGAAGAGGTCTATATAGAGAAACCTAAAGGGTTTCGGTTGCATGAAGATGAGAAATTTGTCTGCAGATTGAAGAAAGAATTATATGGTCTAATAAAGCAGACACCTAGAGCATGGTATTCTAGGTAGGATAAGTACTTAAATCAGCAAGGTTTCAGAAAGGAAAATGCTGACGATAATGTATACATCAAGGTTGATGGAGACCATATTGTGAGGCCCTACCCCGATTCAGTTTGACATTTTCAGTTATTTGCATATTGAGACTATTATGGATGCTTTATTTTATGCTTTATGGACTTAGAACTTATATGATTCCATGATTTGGATCACACTGACATATGTTGATGCTTTATTTCATGCATGATGATTATGAAACTTTAGATATGTTACTAGAATAGAATTACATTATGATGGTGAATGCCATTATTGGAAATTTGCAGGATTTCATTTTGATGATAGAAAAATGATGCTTATTTATGAATGGTTCAATTGTGGAAAAATTATGTTAATTGCTTATGTGAAATTGAATTTGAACGAATGAGATATTGAATTATTGTTGCCAAATGTATGAGTGTTTGATGTGCAATGAAATCCATGTATTTGATTATGTATAAATGTGATTATTTGGAATTACTAATGTGTTAATTGAGATGCGCAGGAAAATTATCCATGTGACCATGGAATTTATATGGAGAACCAAGCCTAGACCAATGTGCGTTTGTTAAGCCAGGAGTTGTCTATTTGGAGAGACAACACCCCATTGTAATGTATTTTATTTGTGAAGTGTATAATGCTTGAGTGTTAAAATTAATGTATATGTGTAATCCTACAAGAGACAAATTCCATGTGTGATTTTTATATTGTATTTTTATTGTGTCACTTGACACATGTGCTGATTAGTGTCATTAATTTGTGACTTGTCTCTTGGAGGGAGTTTTGTTTCTACCAAAGCCATTAAAAAACATGAGTGTGGTCCCAAACTTGCCTTGGGTAGGGAGTCTTGGGAGTGGTCAATTCAAGTTTGACCCGTAGGTAAACTTCAGTTGGGTTTCCAAAGGGTTTAATGGACTCCTAGGGTCAGTTTTGAGGCTTTTCCAAAGGTCCAAAGGGTATACCTATGGGTTAGGGGTATTTTGAAACATGTGGCTTCTCCCATGTGACTATTTAGTCACTTCAAAAAGTGGTGTTTCCAAGATGAACGAAAATTCAACTTAGAAGGTTCCTCCTAGGATAGACAACCTTCTCTTTTGATGTCAAACTCTCTTCCCCATCTTCTTCCACCTTTTCCCTTTCCAATTTTGGTAATGTGTAAGAGTTTGGGAAGGGCAACCAATGGGAACTCACACCTCACCCAAGGGGTTGGGAAGTGTGTGAGAGGCCTTCTTAGGCAAGAATTTGGAGACTTAGTGATTAATCACCCACTCTCCATTCTTGGAGATTATGTTTGATTGAAAAGTTAGTAGGAGAATAGCACTTTTGGGTGGAATTTGGAGAAAGTTAGTGTGGAATTGGGCAGCTCATCCCCAACTAATTTTAGCATACCTATTGGCAGAATAAGGTTGGTTTCTTCTCATCTCCTCTTGTTATGTTGTATGTGTTAGTTTATGTTGTTTTGTAAAAGAAAAGAGTTGCTTGTAAAGAAAGTGTTTTATGAAGTTTTTTGTTGAAGTTAAGAATGTGTAGTTTTCTTTTCTATGTGTTTTGTTTTGTGTTCTTGTTGTTTTTGGGAGTGTCCAAGATCTCCTACTCTTGGGAGGGTAGGAAGATCTTGGGGTGGAAGGAGTATGACAGCCTTGGGTGAGAGGCTCTCCTTATGGAGAGTGATCTCAAGGGTGTCCTTTGTGACCCTTGTTGCATAGCCTTGTGTATGCATTTGGGGGTCATAAGGGGAGTGAATATGGCCTTGAGCCTTTTGGGGGGCATAAGGATTGTGGAAGTATTTTGTTGCATTTGTATTGCCATGAGGTGGCTTGTGTTGTATTTTGGCATGCATTCTCCCCATTGGTACTTGGTCCACTTCCACCCATGGAAGAGTCACCATGAATGTGGTGAAAGTGTAGCTTGGGAAGGGAAACTTGTATGTGAGTGTCTTTCTATGTTTGTTGTGGAGTTGCTTGTTTGTAACCCGTCTAGTGCTTGGTTCTCCAAGCTCAGGGGTGGCTTCTAGTAAGCCTAGGCTGGGAGGTGAGCTCTCCATGGTCAAAGATGTGTTTTATTGCAGGTTGCATGGGATGGGAAAAGATGGATTAAAGAGTTATGTGGCTGTTTTATGTTGCAGAAAGAGTTATTAAGACAAAGTATTCTTTTGGAGTTTGTAAAGGAAAAAAAAAAAGAGCTAGATTGTGTTATTTACAAGAAAAAAGGATTATGTATTCAATGTTAGCTTGAAAAGGAAGAGATAGTCAATGTTGTAATTATTTTTCCCAAAAGTAAAGCAATGTATTTCTATTATCATGGAAGGAAAATGTAGTTGTTTTAATTTCAAAATCCCTTGTAACCATGCTCATTTGTATCTACATCTGTTATGAAATACATAGTATTTTCCCCTACTTTGGTAGTTTTGCAAAAAAGAGAAAGAAATGTGTTAGTTGTATTAAATCTTCATGTTTTCATTTTTTTTTTTTTTAAATATATATAGTTGTTGCTCCATTATTTCTTTAAGTTAATAGTTTGCTGCAAATTTAATCAAATCTGTCATTATGTATTTAATCAAGCTGAAATGAATCTTATTCTAGTTAGTCTATTTCCTTATCAAAAAAAAAAAGGGCTGGCATCTAGTTTTAGATTATTGGACAAATAAAAACTTATTTCTGTCCTCTACATGTTCATTTAGTTATGTTAATGCTGCTGTAAATAAATGAAGAAATACATGTTTCCTCATTATTCAAAATATAAATAACCATTAGGAATCCTTCTATAAGCACTTGAGTTTCAAACAAAAATAGAAGCCTAAATGAAACTTAGTTTTTAAAGAGTAGCAAAAAAAAATATATATATATATATTTATTTATATACATTTATCTCCTTGCATGCTAATCTGTTATTCTGTTATATAACAGACAAAGAAACAAAAATGTGTATACTGAATCTATTTCCACATTATATATATATATATATATATATGTATGTGTGTGTGTGTGTGTGTGTGTGTGTGTGTGTGTGTGTGTGTGTGTGTGTGTGTGTGTGTGTGTGTGTGTGTGTGTGTGTGTGTGTGTGTATATATATATATATAAATAATAAACTGAATCATGCCTGATTAAAAATTTTTTTTATTGCATATAAATCTGTTAGACAGAAAGAAAATCCAATGATATATACATAAATACATATATATATATATATATATTATTATGTTGGAGTATTAACCCTGTATTCATATTAATCACCTTGTTACATATTACTAAACCCCGAAGGATTGAAAAGAACCAACGTTTGAATAAACAAATGAAAAAACGTTTAAAAAAAAAATCTGCGCTAGGTTAACGCGGGGCCGCAGCACCCGGGTGGCGGCGGCCGCAGCCTACGGCACCCGCAGACTACGGGCGGCGACGCCGTAGACTGCGGGCGGCGACGCCACAGCCTGCGGGCGGCACCGTCCATAGCCGGCGGTGCCCGCGCTACCGGCACCCTTCCCCCGCTCCGCCCCCTCCCTTCACCTTCGCAGTTAGCAAGTGTTAAACAAAAAAAAAAACAACTTAAATCACCGCCCACTACCAGTAAAACATGCACGATAATAAAGGGGGTTTGGCTCGGTCTGCCCCTGCGCGCTGCTTCTCAGCTGCCGACTCTCCTGCACACACAAGCACGCAAAAAAAAGGGGGAAACAAAAAAGAACTCCACACACACACACCCAACACACACACACAAAAAAAAGGGGTTAAGAATGGGGGTTCACACACACGCCCTAACCCTAATTTCGGGTTAGGGCAAAGACATTGAGTTCTTGGTGTTGTTTTAAAAAAATGAGAGGGAGATAGATAAGGGGTGGGTATTTTAAAAAAAGGGGGTAACTTAATATAATAAAATTTAAAGCCCCACTCCTTTTTAGAAATTCATTCTTAGATAAAACATATAAGTGAATAAATACATGGGTATATATATATATATATATATATATATATATATATATATATATATATATATATATATATATATATATATATATATATATATATATATATATATATATATATATATATATATATATATATATATATATATATATATATATATATAAAAGTAGATTAATTATAGCACTTATTTGTAAATAAATGTGTTAGATGTAAAATTAAGTTTGGTGTATTTCTTTTAAAAATTGGACAATGTAGAAGAAATTTTATGAGAGGATTTTAATGCTTGGCAGATTAGACTCATGAAAATATGTATAAGCAATATTATTTGTAAGGTCAAGAGGGCCATTTAAGTTTATGATTATAAAGTATTTTTAAATTACGGGGGTTTTATTTTTAATAAGGCATTTTATTAACGAGGATAATTAAAATTTAGATCCTAGGTAGTTAAGAATGATAAAATAAATTTTGGGTCAGGTAAATTTGAGATTATTCATTTTGCTTGAGGTTTTAATTATTTAGAATTGAAGTTTAGTGTTTACCTGTTGGGGAGAAATTTTAACTCATAGGTAACTTAGTTATCTTTATTACTAAATTGAATTTAATTGCCTGAATTATACAAACGTAGTTAAGACCAACCCAAAGCGCATTATTTTATTTAAGATAATCGTACTTAGTAGAGTATTTTAATTAAGTTAGTTGAATTAAGATAAGTATTTTTAAAAAAAAAAAATTTCCGTTTGTGCCCAAAAGTTGGGCATGACACATATGATCATAGTTATGGTATATGTAGATGATATCATTTTTGGAGGCAACAAAGATGTTCTATGCAAAGAATTTGCTGATCAAATGCAATCAGAATTTGAGATATCCATGCTTGGAGAGTTGTCATATTTTCATGGTTTGCAAATATCACAATAGAATAAGGGCATATTCATCTTTCAAACCAAGTAAGCTAAAGACATTCTGAAAGAAATTTTAGATGGAATATAGTAAACCGGTTAGTACCCCCATGGTGACAGGATACAAATCAAGCAAAGATGATGAGTCACCTAGTGTGGATCAGACCTTATATAGATCCATGATTGGAAGCCTATTGTATCTTACAATATCAAGGCCTGATATAGTTCAAGCTATGTGCATGGTTGCATGGTTTCAAGCAACTCCTAAGAAATTGCATGTCAATGTTGTTAGGAGGATATTCAAGTATCTACAGGGGACACTAACTTATGGCTTATGGAATCCAAAAAAAGGAGATTTCACTTTGCAAGCCTATACTGATGCAGATTGGGTAGGATGTGTAGATGATAGGAAGAGTACCAGTGGTGGATATTTCTTCCTTGGATACACAATGGTGTCATGGCATAGTACGAAACAAGAGTCCATTTCAGTATCAACTGTTGAATCAAAGTATATTGTAGCTGCTACATATTGTTCTCAAGTCCTATGGATGAAGCAAAATCATAAGGACATTCAGGTAGAGCTTTCAAATCCTATTCCCATAATGTGTGACAACTCAAGTGCAATCAATATATCAAAGAATCCTTTCGTGCACTCTAGGACAAATTATATTACAATCAAATATCATTTTCTCAAGGAAAAGGTTGTAGAGAAAGAGGTAAAAGTTGAATGTGTGTCCACCGGTGAACAAATTGTTGATATTTTCACTAAGCTCCTATCTAAGTATAGTTTTGAATATCTGAGACAAAAACTAGGTATTCTTCCACCTACTTGCAGTACTTAAGTGTTTTTTAAGTAGTCTATGGTTCAGGGGGAGCATATTATTTCTACTATTTCTACCTTGAACCTTATGGACAATCTCAAGGGGAATTTTAATTTTTTGTAAGCAGTATTGGAACTACTTTTTATATTGTAATAATGGTTCATCTAGCTTACAAAAATCATGATTAATGGACATATGTCAAGAAGTTATAATAAAAATTTCTAATGTATTGCTATCGAAGATAAAAGAGGGAGTTCATGCACAATTGACAGTTAGTTGCAACACCCTTTGCCATTGTTGTCAAAGGGAGAGAAATGGTTGGACAAATGTCTGAGAGTGGTCTTAAAGTGTTGACATTAATGCAAAAGGGGGAAAATATTGGCATTATTGTCATTAATGTCAAGGGATGTCCAGAGGTTGTAGAGAGGTAGGTAGAAAGTGTGCATAACATGGAGGTTATGCTATACAACTACACAAACGTTGTAGGTTGTAGACAAATGTGGGTTACAGAGTGCAAGTCAACATTGGTGCTGATATATATATATATATATATATATATATATATATATATATATATATATATGTCACATAATGTGTTAGACTCATCAGATTTGATACAAGAGGACTGCAAATTTAGTTTTGTTCATTCATGGCAGTTCGACCAGTATGGCGGTTTGACTAAACGACCTCGGTCGCTTATTAGGACATCATTTTTTATTGGAAAGGCCATCTCAGACTCGAGTGGTCCCCATCTATTCATGTGTTAGTAGCTCAGTGGTTCACTCATGCTGTGTTGTTTTCACGTGGGACCCATCATGTATGAGCATGCATCCCGCTACCCCGCGATGAGTTGGAAGGTAGCCAAATGACACTGTGGGATAACAAAGTCGGAGGAGTGGTCTATCCCACTATCCCACACTATAGAAGGATGGATAGAAAGACCTCGTGGGGTAAGAAAAATCAAAGGATAACAAGGCTCCCCCCTATCCCTCGACAAGAATGATGGAAGAGTGGTTACCTTGTGTGATAACATAAAAGGCTAAACGAAAGAAATCTCTCGCTATCCCGTATGGGACAAGGATGATTTCAGTGGGCCCACGAGCTAAGAAAATTAAAGGAAGTGAAGGGTCTGCTTATCCCACATGACCAAGCTGGGATGTGAAGATGCCCATGGGATAAGGAAAATCAAAGAGAAGAGAGAGAGACCTTATCCCACGTGGGTTAAGAGGCACAAAAAATGTTGTGTAGGCTAACATAGAAGAAGAAGATGCCTGTCAAGAGAAGACAACTTATCCTACGTGTTCCTGTGGGGATAAGGAGAAGGTCATGGGATAAGAAAGTATTAAGGAAAAGGACAAAGGCTTATCCCACGTAGGTTAAGAAGCTACACATATGTGACACAGGCTAACAAAGAAAAGGGAAGGCTTCTTGAGAACAAACAAAAGCTTATCCTGCATGGGTAGAACAAGCAGGCATACATGCGATACGCATAACACAAAGGTTAGTCACACTATGGAATTTAACTTATTTGAGTTTCCCCATAGTCCACGTGGCAGTTGACTATGGTTGACTAGATGACTTGGATGTAGAATAGGAAGACGTTTGATGATACTTGCGCATGCCGATTGGCACAAGGATTTTAAGCAAAGGCTAATTGGCCTTGACCATCTGATCTAGATGAAGAAAGTGAAGACCTGAGGCTCCCTGATGAATAGAGAATGCATCAGATATATAGAAGTTATTGACAAAGGATTATAGTGTGGTATTTGTCGATCTTTTCAGAATAGGTCAACAGAGAATGAAAGACACATTAATGGCGACTGAGTTGTAGGTAGGTTGTGTGGCTCAAGGAAGGTTTCTAAATAATTTTGGGTAGAGAAAGATTACAAAACTTAGTAATCTAAGTACAAATAATGATCAGAAGAAGGATTGGATGGATTTATGATAGGCAGCAAACATGAGATCATATTCAAGATAGAGAATAAAATCTCTAGAGTTGTAGATCTCCAAGACAATCGTCTTGAATAAAATATTCAAGTTTGCAATAGAAGTAATCTTTGATGTGTACAAAGTCAAATCTAAGAAATAGGTGTGATGTGATTTGGCATGGGTTGGTGTGGCTATCAAGATAGAGGTTAAGGTGAAAATATAGGTATCTTAACGAGTGGACTGAAGTAGTGTGAAGGAAGAGTGAGAGAGAGTGTTTTGCTGCCAAGAGAAAATAGAGAAAATTTATAGAAATAGATAGAGTCAGTACAGAGTAAGAATAGAGAATTTTTGAGATTAATGTTGTAGCAAAGAGAAGACTTGTATCTACAGTTTGAGTAAAGGTAGATAGGAGCATGAAAAGGATCAGATCAAGCAAGTGTAGTGCTATTCAGACTGATCAACAAACTTCTATTTTTTTCTAACAATTACAATAGAAATTGAAATATCCTAACCGAGTAAGCTCTAACAAGCTTAGTGCTATTTAAATCCTCTAACAAGGTGATCCATTAGGTTGGATTTTCAAATCCTCTATCGAGGTTACTCCTTACAGGGTATTGCTTCTAACAAGGCATTGCAATCAATCCCTTAACCGGGTGGTCCCTAACAAGATCTATTCTTAATAGGACTTTTGCAAAGATTTAACAGGCTAGGCTCCTAATAGGGCAAACTTCAGAAGCGTTCAGATAGTTATCTTGTGTCTCATCTCACCATAGTTTTTCTCATTTGGGTTTCCACATCAAAAATATTTGTGTCAAGTGGTGAATGTTTTTGTGGTCATGTTCTTATGGTTGATTTACTTAACTACTTTGATAAGTCATTGTAACCAAAAGCATTGAGAAATGAAGTTTGTTGACATATGAAAAAGCATTTGGATGTTTATGAGTTTGAAGTTGATTACTATTAATTTATTGTAATAGTCAACTGGTTTATCTTACGAGTTTTTATCTTGACAGTGGTATTGCATTGATAGTTTACTTTGAGAGATTGATTTTGAGATTGGTGAAGTTAGTATTAGTTTTTATATCTACTAATTCACCCCCCCTCCCAGTAATTGACTGGATACTTAATCTTTCATCATACCACCAAGCTCTAGGCTGTAAACCTTCCTGCAAGTGTCGGCCCCTATATTTTGTAATATCTCTTCATATGGCCAGTGAATTGATATTGTGGGTCACAAATCCCACCGTGGTTTTTCCTCTTTGAGTTTTTCCACATATAAATCTATGTGTTATGGTATTCATTAATGTGATTGGATTATTGGTTTCTTTACGTCTTTCAATTCTATATGTACCGGTATACCGGTTGGTGTATGCATATTTTACTAAGGTTAAAATTGATCATTCTGGTAGAACACTGATTCACCCCCCCCCTCTCAGTGTTCTTGGATTCCAACACATCTTCCTTCTTAGACTCAAAACTAGATTAAAACTTTTTCTTTTTCTTCTTCTTTTCTTCTTTGCAGTCCTTATGTATGTGACCCGGTTTATCACAATGCCATCAAATGACTTTGGACTTTTTGGTAGATTTTGATCTCCCTCTGGATTTGGACTTATCGTGCTTTTTAACTAATGGATACCTTCCTCCATATCTCTTCACCAAGTAGGGCAGCCACCACATCTTTAGATTTCAAAACAAAAAAAGTACTACCGATATCCATAACAAGAGAATCCCATGAATTAGGAAAAGAAAAGAGAAAGATCTGGCATTTCTCCTCTTCTTCCATCTTAACACCGATAGATACCAATTGAGCCACCAACATGTTGAATGATTTCAGGTGGTCTACAATTCATCCACCCTCTTCCATCTTCAAGGAATGCAATTTCTTCCTTAAGAAAAAATGATTTAATAAATATTTCTCTTGATACATTGCACTAAGCTTAGTCCATAGCTTCTTTGCAGAGTTTTCTTCATGGACATTGATCATAATAGAGTCTGCCATGCACAGTCTGATTAGAACCTTGGTTTTTGGTCCATAACATTATACCGAGTTGCCACAGTAGGATTTGAGAGTCTTTGGAAATTCACATTAATAGCATCCCACAGATCTCAATCTATTAGCAGATCTTTCATATTCAACTTCCACATCTCAAAATTAGTTCCATTAAATTTCTCCACCTCTATTCTCCCTGACGAACTTTCCATCTAAAAATTTCTACAAGAAGATCAAAAAGTATCTTCTGCACAAGCTCCCACTCAAATCTGGATTACTTGAAAAAACCCAACAACCCACAACTGAAACCAAAGGTGATCAAGCTCTAATACCACTTGTTAGGAAGTGAAGTAGTAGAACAAATTCCTACACTAACCTTGAGAGGAGGGTAATGCAAAAGATTTTACAAATCCTCACAACATAGACATAATAACATTCAAACCATAACACAGTGATTTACGTGGGGAAAATCCTTTCAAGAGAAAAACCCCACACTCCAAAAGTTGTCCAATATATTATTTAATAATAAAAAATAGATTACAATATACTTGCAAAGAAATATCTTCACAAGAGTACCACTAATAAGAGATTCAAAGGTAACTCAATAGCCATAAGACTATTACACACAATCTCTATCTCGGGCACCTCATATATAGGAGATACAATACAAGAAACCGTCAAACAATATTACAAAACCATGGGCTAAAACCACCCAATAATGTGTATCCAACCTTATCTCTCTTCTAGATTCCCTAATAACACACATAAACACGTTTCCCTCCCTTTTACATCTCATTTATGTGTCCAATGTATTTTATATTCCTTATTTTAGGAGTACAAATGTCTGGAGGCAATAACTTGAGAACCAGTGTCCTATTGACGAACCGTTTGAAGCGTCAGAATGCTCATGAATTGCTCTATTATCTCGTAAGATGATGAACCACTTACACCCACTTTTCAAGGTGTTTTAGGGCCTCTAAATTCCTTGAAATTAAATTTAAACCTTTCATTGACCCCTCCAAAATGGAAAATTTAATATCTTCAAAACTAGTTGTTATCTTGTGATGTAACTTTATCGGAATGCTTATCTAGCCAACCAGAAGCTTCAAGGATAATTTCACACCATTTCGTGCTCAAATAAAAACTTACTATAAATTGTAACCTCATGTAAATGCAAGGTTAAGACATCATTTTTTCCAACAAATTAAACTTTTTAATTATTTCACACATCCGGAATAACCAACTCATTAATTATTTAATCTGAACTGATGTAAACATGAAAATACACACATATACAATGAACACCAGATATGACTTGAAAAACCCAAGAAGGTAAAAACCATAGAGAATGTTAGTTCTCAATATATAACACCAATTAAGGTTATTTTTACAAAGGTGGCTCACTGCTAGAATGCTCACTGCGGGAGGGCTCACCGTCGAAAGAGAAAGAAAGAAAAGAAAATCCACCAGTATGATACAATTGACACAAATAACAATATCAAAATAATTTTTGGACCACATTAGCTCACTACACAACTTTGCACAAGTTCTGACATCAATCATCACTTGGATCTAGCTTTTCAATCTTGTATATCTTCTACTACATTATTCATTGTGATCATCCTTTACTTATATTGTCCTCCTGAATACATAACCCTCCAAGTCAACCAAACAAAATTTGAAATAGGTCTACACTAAGCATTCCCATGGTGGAAAGGAATGAGAATTGGACCACACCACAACATGCTTCATTGGTCAAATCAACACATTACACATCCATCATAGAAACTCATACACTACACAAATTTCGTTACATAGTCGCTAATTCAAGATCAGACCAGATCCAAAATAGCACTTCTCAACTTAGTAAAATAAGAATGGGGCCAAGATAAACATGAATCCAATCAATCATCTCCATATCTAAAAAATGGAGTAATCTGGACCACAAATAACACTATCAATTACTAGTCAGCACTGAACATCATCTAGAGCATAACTTCCAGAGCACCAATTCAATGACAATCGTGACAAACATGTCAGCTTCAAAAACACCACATTTGCAACAATGCCTTCATTGTAACTTTGGCCAATCATGTAGATAATGATGCTTGGTAAATTGACTTGGGTTCCTCTTTTCCTATAACCTCTAATAGATATTGGTTTTTTGGATATGAATAATTTGATGGAGGTAAGGTGTAATTGAGTGATTTTTTTAAATAATATTATAGGTCGTGCTAAAACTAAAATCAAGTTTCTTGATGGTAGATTAAATAAAATTTGTGGTGTGTAGCATATCAATGGACTAGCATGAAACTTATTATTTTTGATCAAACTAATAGATGAGAGTGTGTAGGTAGTAATTTTTAATGCAAGATGCAAAGTTTTGAGAAGTACTTTGGTGATTACTAGAGGTGTTAGATCTGACAGATTGTATAAGTTGGATGCATACATTATTAGATGTAATAATACTTTTGTGATAAACAATTATATGAATACTTTATTGGAAGAGATGAGGATGTAACATTTAGAGATGAGGATAATGTTATTTAGCTTTTCTTTGAATACTAACATAAATGAACCCAGATCCATAGAAGAAGCATTAGGTATGAATGATGCAAAATCCTAGAAATTGTTATGGTTGAAGAAATGGTAGCTTTAAAGAGGAATGATACATGGGATCTTGTACCATTTCTTAAAGGAGAAAACCTTGTGGGTTGGAAATGGGGGTTTAAGAAAAATATTGCTTTAGATGGAAGTATTAAGAAGTATAAACCAAGGTTGGTTGAAAAAGGATACTATCACACTAAGGTTGTTGTTTAAGGTGAGTTATTTTCTCCTATTACAAAAATGGCATCCATTTTATTTTTTCTTTCTATTGTTACTGCTCATGATTTAGAAGTTGAGAAAATGGATGTCAAAAATTCTTTCCTTTGGTGATTTGAAGAGGATATTTATATGACACATTTGGAGAGCTATTTGGTAAATGGTAAAAGTAATTTGGTTTTAAATTTTAAGAAATTTTTGTAAGGCCTCAAACAAAGTCTTAGGATGTGGTACTATAAATTTTATACATATATTTTAAGTTTCGGATTCGAGCATTTTAAATTAGATCACTATGTTTATTATATATTTGATGGTGATCATTTCTCATTCATTGGTAAAGGGAAAGGTTTGGTTTCAAAACTAAAGTCTCAACATGAAGCTAAATTTGAGATGAAATTTCTTTGTGTAGCCAAACACATTCTTGGGATGGAAATTAGAAGAGATATAGTGAACAAAAAGCTATGATAAGGCTATAGTAACTATGCGTTCATTAAATTTTACAGAGTTTTAACATGTAGGATTGTAAACCATTATGTATTCCCTTCATAGTTGAAAAGAAGTTATCTATTTTAGATTGTCTTACATCCCCACCAAAGATGAAAGACATGGGAAAAGTTCCTTACCAAAGTGGATTTGGAATTTTGATGTATACCATGAGCTACACTACACTAGACATTACCCAAGTAGTGGGAGTTATCTTCAGATATATGAACCTAGTCTTGGTAGATTTCATTGGGATGTAGTTAAAATATTCTTTAGATATTTGAAGGGTACCTCAAAGTATACTTTGTGCTATCATGTACAATTTGATAGGAGATGATATTTTCCTTGATATTCATGGTTATGTTGATTCCAACTGGGAAAGTGGTGTTAATAGAAATAGATCTAATAATTCTTATATGTTTACTTTATTTTGTTTTGCAACCAGTTGGATGAGTAAGTGGAATGCTATGGCTTCATTATCAACTACTAAAGCTTAGTATATGGAAACTACTCATGTAGTTGTAAAGAAGCCATTTGGCATAAGAGATTGTATTTAGATATTGAAATAAAATAAGGACTACTCACATTTTATAGTGACAATTAGAGTATGTTCTGCTTAGCTAAAAACCTAATATTTCATGTCAAGACCAAGCACATTATTGTTTAGTATCATTTTATTATAGACGTGGTAGATAATTATAGGGTAAAGATTGATTAATGTTGTATATTATTCAACTAAGGTTGTGATCATAGTCAAATGGTGTTCAGAGTTTATGAGTCTCTCGACCACTACTGATTAAAACATGATATTGGTACCCCTCCTATTGATCTTGCAAGGTGTTCAACAAGTGGGAGGTTTGTTAGGAAAATAGTGTCTTAGCCTTGTAATAATAAAAAAAGTTATTGTTGATAAATGACCACAAGGGGTTGAAAAGGGGGTACCACCCTTGTAGGGCCTTGGGGGAGGGCCCATTGGTAGGGGGTCTAGGGGTCATGTGCCTTAGTGGGGGTTCAAGGGAAATACCCCTGAAAGCTACATTTTATGTATAATTTAAAATTGTAAATATTGGTCATTTATCATTAGATCATAGATCTAGTAGTATATATTTTGTGTGATTTTCTTGTCATAGAAGATAACCCTATTTTATGAGGGAATTGTATTATGGCTATGTTTTGTGATGTATTGTGAGAGTCTGACAATTATTGAGTTGCCTCTGGATCTTTTTTGGTGATACTCTTGTGATAAGATTTCTCTACAAGTATATTGTAATATATTGTTAATTTTTTAATAATATATTGAAAAAAATTTGGAGTGTGGGGTTTTTCTACTGAAAGATTTTTCCCCACATAAATCATGGTGATGTGGTGAGAATGCTATTTATGTTTATTTTCTAATAATTTTTTGTAACTATTGCAAATATTTAAAAGTTTTTGCATTACCCTCCTCTCAAGATTAGTGTAGGAAGTTTTTTCACTACCTTAAGTCACTTTCACTAATATTATTCTAAAATGAACACTTTAATGAAGGAGTTGCCTATGAATATGATTACTATCAATAGGATATTTGAGGTGGTTCATGAATATTGGTAACATAATAGATTTAAAATACTCCAAGTGGTGGAAATGAAAACCTTGTTAATGGTAAGATTCTCATAAAATGATTTGATAGGTTAAATCATGCATGATTTCATCTTATTTATAACTGTAGAGGATGAGATTTGTTACCCTCAAGGTGATGGACCTCAAGGAACAAACCTACCTTCACTCTAACTCACTTAAACTAGTGCTAAGGGTGAGCTAGGGGATGAAAATGCAAAACTAAGTACAGAATGAAATAAAAGACTGACAAACAAAGTTCCTGAATGACTCTATTAAGCCTTTATCCTAAGGACGAGAGTGCAGATCTAGGACACTAGTGTGACACACTATCATCCTGTATGGATGAAGTACAAAAGTTGTATGAAAAATGATAGATGCAACTATATTATTAAAAAATCACAAAAAGACAATGAATTAAGCTAATAACACATAATGTAGGATGCTAAAATGAAATGGAAAGGATGGATTAGGGAATCTCACAACTAGTCCATGATTGAAGCCTTCTGCAAGATAACTTAAATTACTCGACAATAAAACTTGCACACAAGTAAGAAGGAAAATGTTGGAGGTTGTGTTTTGGAGTTTTCCTTAGTCAAACCCTCGTTTTGGTGTTTTTGCCTCCATAGACAACTGAGATAATAGCAACATGGAAAATTGAAACATTAAAGATAAAAGAGATACGACTAAGATAATATATAGATTTAAAATAAGAGATTATAGATGCACAAATGAACCTAGAAGAGTAAGTAAGCTCCCCCAACACTTGTAAAGATGGCCTTTGAGTTCTTCAAGAGGCTGCAAAAATGGTGGTCTTGTGAAAATATGTGAATATTGCCTAAGAAGATTGCTAAAACCTTCAACCTACAAGAAAATAATCAAGAATCCACAAAAATAACTTCAAACGAGAGATATATAGGCCCTGGAAGGTGAACTGATGTTGGTGGGCATATGCAAAGGAGTTACGATTCCTTACAGGCATAGGAATAACACTCAAATGGCCACCTGCAAACTGTCAAATTTGCATGATGCTAGTGCGTCACACAGAAGTCTCTATGTCATGCTAGTGTCCTAAGGATGACAAGTCAACAAAGTTGGTAAGATTTCAGTCTAGAGTTGATGAAGCGATCTAGGTGGGCAAAAAGATAAAAGTGGTTGTACACGACCTTCAATAATGTGGAGGAAGGCACCATTTGTTGCGCTAGATTGTACAAGGTGTGATTTTTTATATAAAATTTTGCCCCCACTTTAGTGACCATGTCTTTGCTGAGAGATGTGAAGCTAAAGTAAAGGAAGATAAAGAAAAGAGTCATGACGGGTAGGCAAAATTTTGTTGATCAGACGAGGTTGTCCCCAATGAGATGAATATGAAGTTTGAAATAGATATTGCTAATCGATACATCACAAACATGCTAGCTGCAGACTAACATGTTAGATGGTAAGATAAGGGATAGATTAAGATGAATGATAGATAAGATAGCGTAACAAAAACAAACCTCGCTTTGGAGGAAAGCCCCTTGTTATGAAAAGATACAAGATAAGTGGCCGTTGTGATAAGATATGAGATGCATGTTGGTAACAAATGAAGGAAGACTGAGAGGGGGGGTGAATCAGTCTTCACTGAATCTACAGACTTAACTACAAATACAGATCTGATAAACTGCTACAATAAAAAAGATAAGAAAATTGAAAGCACAACACACAACACCAAGATTTTTGATGTGGAAAACCTAGTTAAGGGAAAAACCACGGTGGGAACCTACCCACAGTAAGATGATACTCTGCAGTAGTATGTGAAAATATTACAATGGGGAATGCACATGCATTCAAGAACACTACCTAGAGCTCATTGCTCAAAAGATAATGACCCAGAAGGTTATAGGCTATAACCTTTAGGGAAGTCTCACTGGCTTACAACAAGATTCAGGCTACAATCTGAAAGGAATGAACTACAATAATAGCATCTCCAAATGCCTGATGATAGTTTTGGTTAAGCACAATTGTCTACTTTGCAACACCAATCTCTACTCAATACCTCACACTGAAAGATGAATCCTTGATCGCACATATACCTCTGATAATGTAGACACAACTTCTCTCACCAAATTACATGACAATATCACCTATATATACAAATCATCAACCTTGACAGCAAGGTCGGCTAAACCCTCAACTCATAATTATAAAATTACATCACATGATACAAACTTTGACCACTAGACCAATATAATGATTTAAATAACATGACATGGACCTAAATCAAATCTCCAAACATGCAACACCACCGGAAATCATGCCAAGATCAACTGCAAAATGCTACACCACCAGGAAAAACCACATAACATGAAGATCATCACCGGTTTATGAAAATCACTAATAACTCACACAATGATCAATGTGGATCATCTAGACAAATAGGAAATAATTAGGAAACACCAAAAAGCATGTTGGAATCATCAATAATAGCTACACCAACACCACTTATCAAATCTTCATCTATCAATCGTTTGAAACTCAAGAACATAGCCAATCAACAACTGTCATGAAGAACGATAAGTTGCAGAGAACCAAATCTTGATCCATCTAAAATGAAGATACACAAGACCATCCCAAACAATATCCTAAAATCTCAGCTCAATATCTGATTGTTGGTATTTTGGTATGGTTTTGTCATTGATGTCAACACCTACTAAAACACTAGCACTTTGGAGATCTAGTAGCATTCACCAGCAAGCAAAGTAACTACTGCACAGTTACTGGTATATGGTTCACCGACAGGATATAATGATCACCAGTACTTGAAATTATATGGAAGACACTTGGTAATATTGAAGACATCGTGTGGACATCTTATCTTAATGAATTAATCATTGGTATATTCATATTTGCATATTTTCTTTTACCGGCAAATAGGTCCAAGGTTTCCTAGGGTTACACTGGCAGGTTTATCTTTTCCAGATCAGCATGACACGCTATGGAAATGATTAATTATTGTTGTAAATGCATTAACCCAACATGTTTAATCAGTTATTGCATCAGATATTATATTGTATGTAAAATGTTTTATTGTAATATCTTGTAGAGCCGACCTACTAAAATTGGTCTTAGGTTATGGTATAAAGGTAAGATCTTATTTGTAAGATTGAATTTGGAATGCGAAAAAGATTTGTGTGAAGGTATATGCAAGATTAAGTAGAGCTATACACGAAGACATCATTTGAAGGTGAAGTTAGGTTTTTGTGAAAGCATATCAGCATTACACTGGTACTGAATCCAGCATATGAAGATGCTATTTTGTGTAGTACATTCTTATTGGATTTAACCATCCAACTATAGTCAGTGTGACTCCCATTTTGTGATTGAGCAGTGAGCTCTAGGCTGTTGGCCTTTCTGCATGTGCAGATCCCATTTATGTACACTTACTATCTGCAGTAGTATCATCTGATTGTGGGTAAGGTTTCCCACTATGGTTTTTCCCCTTATAGGGTTTCCATGTACAAATACTGGTGTTATGTGTTGTGGATGACTTTGTGTTTATGTTTCATGCATTAATCTTTACCGGTATAGCTATTAACTATTAACACTGTCTACCGACATACTTAACTGGTTTACCGATATTAAGCATTAAGTTGGTTAAGTTGTTTTTGGTTTGAAATTAGTTCACAACTAATTCACCCCCCCCTCTCAGTTGTCTCCAGGACCTAACAATTGGTATCAGAGCGAGGTCCTCTGTTGCAAAAGTTTAACAACTTGAGGAGATCCAATGTCTACTAATTATTTTAGGAAGGACAGTCCTAAACTTGATGGAACCAACTATGGCATATGGAAGATCAGAATGGAGACACATCTAAATTGCATTGGCAAAGATGTCTGGGAAGTTACAAAGAAAGGTTACACTGCTTCTGTACTTGGTCAGCCTAGTCCAACTACCTTGGCTAAAGATGAGGAAAATGATTGCAAAGCAAGAGAAGCACTTTTGAGCGCATTATTAGATCAACAAATCATGGGATTATCAGATAGGTCTACTGCTAAAGCTATTTGGGATCATTTGGAAACACTGAATGAAGGAGATTCCATAGTCAAAATTGCAAAACTTGAAAGCTTCCGGGTTAGGTATGAACATCTGAAAATAGAAGAAGATGAAAGGATTTCTACTTTTATGGAAAGAGTAAATGAAATTGTTCTGGGTATTAAATGTTGTGGAGGAACCTTAAGTGAGGATGAAATTGTTTCAAAAATCTTAAGAGGATTGCCACCAGCATATAAAATGAAGGTTACTGCTATAAATGAGTTAAGAACAATGCCTAATACATTAGTAACTAGGGATACATTGATTGGGAAACTTTCATCTTTTGAAATTGAATAATTTGGTCCTGTTGCTACTATAAAGATAGATTTAGCCTTTAAAGCATCAACATCATCTTCTCCATCATTTGACAAATCTGATTGGAAAGCCTTTTATGCAAGAGAACTTGAAGAAAGTAGGAAAGAAAATGAAGAACTTGAAGAACTTGAAGCACTATTTGCAAGGAAAATTCCTAAAGGTCCAATTGGAAGTAAGTATGAAGGTAAATCACCCTTTAAATGTTTTAACTACAATAAGATTGGTCATATGGCTTCGAGATGCCCTGACAGACATGGTAGACTAAGAGAAGAAGCTAGAAGGACATACAAGCCTAATCCTGAATATTAGAGATACATATTTAAGAAAAACAAAGACAAATCTTGTTACATTGATGATGAAGGTGTGACTGATGATTCTAATGAGGATCCAACAGACAATGGATGGGTTTTTGTTGCTATAACAGAAGATCAACCGACACCTACTACTCAACTGGTAGAACAAGCCTTAGCAACTAAAGTTGAAGTAAAGGATGAATGGATCATTGACTCAAGATGCTCACATCATATGATAGGAAACAAAGGTAAATTCTTGAACTTTCAAGAATACAATGGAGGTTTAGTAAGATTTGGAGATGACAAAGCTTGTTCAATCAAAGGTAAGGGTACAATATCTCTTGATGGTAAGCATAACACTGACAATGTTTACTATGTTGAAGGATTAAAGAATAATCTTTTAAGTGTTGGTCAA
The DNA here is from genome assembly GCF_030272615.1 of Cryptomeria japonica. Classification (NCBI taxonomy): domain Eukaryota; kingdom Viridiplantae; phylum Streptophyta; class Pinopsida; order Cupressales; family Cupressaceae; genus Cryptomeria; species Cryptomeria japonica. The sequence continues at coordinate 43,708,301 of NC_081413.1, forward strand.
TTAGTTGAGAAAGGATTTCAGTTACAATTTAAAAATGGAAAATGCAAAATCATGAATATAACTGGTTTGGAAATTGCAACCGGTAATTAGACTAGAGGTAATATCTTTCATTTGAGTAACAGTGAAAAGACATGCTTGATTGCACATATGGATGAAAGTTGGTTATGGCATAAGAGACTCTTTCATGTAAACTTTGATTGCATGGTAAAGATCAGTACTTCTAAGGTAGTTAGAGATCTACCTAAAATTGTCAAACCTCAGAATACAATATGTAAGGAATGTCAATTTGGAAAACAAGTTAGAGCTAGTTTCAAAAGTATTCCAGAAAAATCCAATAATGCTCTTGATTTGATTCACACTGATTTATGTGGTCCAGCTAGAACTAAAAGCTTACAAGGTGATAGGTATTTTATGCTAATCATTGATGACTATTCTAGAATGTGTTGGGTTCCTTTTCTCAGAGAAAAATCATAAGCACTTGGAAAGTTCAAACTATTCAAAGCAATGGTTGAAAATGAAACCAGTAAGAAAATCAAATGCTTAAGATCATAACAAGGAGGAGAATTCACATCTAAGGACTTTAATACATTATGTGAAGTGAATGGAATCAGAAGACAACCATCAACACCTCGGACACCACAACAGAATGGAGTTGTTGAAAGGAAAAACATAACTATCTTGGATGCAACAAGAAGTATGTTATTAGAAGAAAATTAAACACATGTTTATTGGAGAGAAGCAGTCAGCACATCGGTCTATACATTCAACAAAATTCACATCAAAGGTGAAACTGGTAAGACCCCTCACGAACTATGGTTTGGTAATACTCCTACTCTTAAATATTTCAGAATTTTTGGAAGTAAATGTTATATTAGAAGAGATGAGTATATTGGTGAATTTGATCCTAGAAGTGAAGAAGGAATATTTCTTGGTTATTCATCTAAGAGCAAGGCATATAGATGTTTTAACATGAGATTACAAAAAATTGTTGAGAGTACAAATGTAAAGATTGATGAACAATTCAGAGGAACTTCAAGGTATATAGACTCTGAACCGGCAATAGAAATTGTGACAAATGAACCTACACCAAATCCACTGGTACATAATGAAGATCCAGTTACCCCGGTACCATCTAAGGATTGCACAATAATTGAAGAACAACAACAAACAAAGACACCCTGGTATGTAAGATTGAATCACTCTGAAGATCAGATAATTGGAAATAAATTTAAAGGAGTTATGACAAGAGGAAGATTGGAAAATGAAGAGGTATGTCTTATTTCTCAAATAGAACCATCATCTGTTAATGAGGCATGTGAAGATAAATTTTGGATTAAAGCTATGGAAGAGGAATTCGAACAAATTGAGAAAAATAACACTTGGACATTAGTTCCCCGGCCTAAAGATAAAAATGTAATTGTAACCAAATGGGTATTCAGAAACAAACTTAATGAAGATGGTAAGGTTGTCAGAAATAAAGCAAGACTAGTATGTAAGGGATATTCTTAGAAAGAAGGAGTTGATTACAATGAAACCTTTGCACTGGTAGCTAGAATTGAGGCAGTTAGATTATTCCTGGCTTTTGCAGCACACAAGAACTACAAAGTTTATCAAATGGATATTAAATATGCATTTCTGAATGGAGATCTTGAAGAAGAAGTATACATTGAACAACCTGATGGATTTTATTTGACCGGATGACAATGATATGGTTTGCAAGTTAAGGAAAGCTCTGTATGGACTGAAACAAGCCCCAAGAGCTTGGTATGCAAGATTGGATAAGTATCTTTTAAAGATTGGTTTTACTAAATGAAATGTAGACAACAATCTATATTAAAAAATAACTAATGATGACATCTTGATTATAGAAGTATTCGTTGATGATATAATCTTTGGAGGAGAAGATGGTCTATGTAAGGAATTTTCTACTAAAATGCAACAAGAATTTGAAATGTCTATGATTGGAGAAATAAAATTATTTTTAGGATTGCAGATTTCACAGACTGACAAAGGTATATTATTGAGTCAAGCCAAATACTTAAAAGAGTTACTAAAGAAATTTGGGATGGAGAACTCTAAACCGGTAAGCACACCTATGACTACAAATGACAAATTATCTCAAAGGGATGAATCTACACCTGTTAATCCAACTAGATACAAATCTATGATAGGAGGTTTATTGTATTTGACACAAACCAGACTTGATATTATGAATGCAGTATGTATTGTTTCTAGATTTCAAAGTAATCCTAGAGAAAATCATGAATTAGCAGTAAAAAGGATTTTCCGGTACTTACAAGGCACTATAAATCTTGGATTATGGTATCCTAGAGATGAAAACTTTGAATTATGTGCATACACAGATGCAAAATTGGGCAGGAGATGTGGATGATAGAAAAAGAACGACCGGTAGAGCATTCTTTCTTGGAAACATACTAGTTTTTTGGTTGAGTAAGAAATCGAGTTATACATCTTTATCAACAACAAAATCAGAATATGTTGCAACAACAACCAACTGTACACAAGTACTATGGCTTAAGAAAATGTTGAAAGACATAAAGGTAAAATGTAAGGAACCTATTACCATATATTGTGATAACACTATAGCAATCGATATATCTAAGAATCTAGTACTACATTCTAAAACAAAACATGTTTCTATCAAACTGAATTTTCTAAGGGAAAAAGTTCAAGAAAAGGAGATAAAACTAGTTTATGTGAACACTAAAGAGCAACTTGTAGATATTTTCACAAAACCTTTGCCTAAGGAGACTTTTGAATATCTCAGAGATCAGCTTGGAGTAATACCACCACCAGTAGAGACTTATATAGTTGATGATTGTCATCAACCAACAGAATTAAAAGACAAATCTTTCACTTTGGTCTTTGATGAGGAAGCTACTTCTCAAGGGGAGTAGTTGGTATACTGAATTGATTGGTATTTTGTATATGAACTTGGTTTTATTATAACTTTGGCATTTGATGTCAAAGGGGGAGAGATATATGGAAAAACACATTATCTTTTGGAGAGATTGGTATGGAAACTTTGGATAACACATGTTGCTCCCAGGGGGAGAGATTGTTGTTTGGGAGAGACTATTACTCTCTGTATTCTGTTTATGATCTTTTTAGAGATTGTTGGTTTTTGGTATTTGGCATTTCTGTTTTGGCACTTTGATGGTTTTTTCATCCTGTGTTGCCATCAATGCCAAAGGGGGAGATTGTTGGTATTTTGGTATGGTTTTGTCATTGATGTCAACACCTACTAAAACACTAGCACTTTGGAGATCCAGCAACATTCACTGGCAAGCAAGTAACTACTACACAGTTACTGGTATATGGTTCACCGACAGGATATAATGATCACCGGTACTTGAAATGATATGGAAGACACTTGGTAATATCAAAGAAATAATGTGGACATCTTATCTTAATGAATTAATAATTGGTATATTCATATTTGCATATTTTCTTTTACTAGCAAATAGGTCAAAGGTTACCTAGGGTTACACCAACAGGTTTATCTTTTCCACATCAGCATGGCATGCTATGGAAATGATTAATTATTGTTGTAAATGCATTAAGCCGACATGTTTAATCAGTTATTGGATCGGATATTATATTATTTGTAAAATGTTTTATTGTAATATCTTGTAGAGCCAACCTACTAAAATTGGTCTTAGGTTATGGTATAAAGGTAAGATCTTATTTGTAAGATCGAATGTGGAATGCAAAAAAGATTTGTGTGAAGGTATATGCAAGATTAAGCAGAGCTATACATGTAGACATCATTTGAAGGTGAAGTTAGGTTTTTGTGAAAGCATATCAACATTACACCGGTACTAAATCCAGCATATGAAGATGTTATTTTTTGTAGTACATTCTTATTGGATTTAACCATCCAACTGTAGTCAGTGTGACTCCCATTTTGTGATTGAGCAGTGAGCTCTAGGCTATTGGCCTTTCTGCATGTGTAGACCCCATTTATGTACACTTACTATCTGCAGTAGTATCATCTGATTGTGGGTAAGGTTTCCCACTGTGGGTTTTCCCCTTACAGGGGTTCCACATACAAATATTGGTGTTATGTGTTGTGGATGACTTTGTGTTTACATTTCATACATTAATCTTTACCAGTATAGCTATTAACTGTTAACACTATCTACCGGCATACTTAACTGGTTTACCGGTATTAAGCATTAAGTTGGTTATGTTGTTTTTGGTTCAAAATTAGTTAACAACTGATTCACCCCCCCCCTCTTAGTTGTCTCCGGGACCTAACACTGATCACACCAGAAACATACTGAACTCTATAAAGCACCAATATAGAAAAATAAAACTACAAACCAGATCATAAGATCTTCTCAATCTGCCATCACTAGATAAAATCATAGGAATATGCTGACATCAATGACAACACCATATCCTAGTAGCAACAATGTACAACGATCTCCAACAATACACCTATATGGATAGAAAAGTATGTTATTTTAGATAGCCATACAATAGAGAGATGATGTTTGCAAGATCATGCCGATATGGATAACCATATGATAGGGTGATATTTTTCTGGCATGGATAGAAATATGCTAGGTAGCCATGCGATTGGGCAATCAAAGATAGATTTAATAAGTAGTCGATTGGACCCTACAAAGGCAAAGCATGATAAAAAGATCAAGTGGTTTGGCTCCCACCTAGGAAAACATGATAAAGAGATCGACAAGAAACATAAATGCAAGAGGCCAAATGAAAAATGTAGAGCATGTAGAAATGCAGATATGATGGCCCCCCCTAAGAATGATATGCATGAAAAGCATGATATTCTAAGGAGAAGAGAAGTTGTGGCACGTCAACATAGCAAGATGTTTCCGTGGAATGTCACCATGAGCGGGTGACACATAAATGTCTACAAAATAAATGATGAATGAAAGAGGATAGGGGGATCTGATAGTTTGGCATTAGAACCCATAGCAGTGAGAAAAGATATGTAATACAACTATGAGATGGGTATATCGTCATAGTGCCAAAGTTCTCGGATCTAAAGAAAGGCACATGCAAAAAAAGATAAAAAAAAATTCGAGTCAACATGGAAGAGGGCCAAAGATGTTGTTGGAAAGAGACACTGTATTGATATCCAAATGTTTTCATTGATGATAACTTGAATAAGATATCCAATCTGTAGTTCATAGTTAATTCATATTAGAATATTGATTGAGGTTCGGTGAGGTCCGGTGAGAAGAACAAGACATCTAGCAGAGTGTGCAGTGTTTTGGTTGGTGGTTCATTTGTGTTGATTATTTTCTGTTGTGGATCTCGAAGATGCATTGTGATCGTGTAATATACCTTATTTCATATTTATGTCCTTTAGTGTTGAGTTTTGTGTAAATTGAAAGATCTTGTAGACATGTTTTTTAGTAGAATAGTGCTTATTAGAAATAACGTGTGAAGATTATTTGTGTGGATTATGTAGAGTAATTGTGGCGGTTGGTTGTGTGTTTGAGGATGTTAAGTTGACATGTGGTAAGAGTGTGGAAATTTTGTTTTGGTCTACATGGTTGTTTTGGATTAGATTGAGCCAACTTGGGTAGCACGTTTCATTTGTGTGTTATGCATTTTTGGGCCAACATGAAATGAAGACCTAAATTGCTGATGCAGATATATTAGGCCGATTGATTTGATCATTTTGATATCGATTGTTATAAGGAAAGCATGTGTGAGTGACTGTGCACAGTGTCAGGTGCGTGGTTGAAGGACTTGTGCTCTGAAATACAGTAGAATATCATAACAAAGAAGTGCTTTAGAACATAGTATTTTGTGCTTAACTGGAGCTATTTTGACATTTGTAGATATTTTTTTGTAGTTCGAACATTCCAATTATTAAATGTAATCAATTTGTAAGGCAGTGAGCCTTCCAGGAATGTAACCCTTATTATAATTTGAGCAGTGAGCTTTAGGAAGTGTGTCTGAATGCATGTGCATTACCCTCATGTAATATTATTATACTTGTAACAAGGCATATTAATAGTGTGGGTCTCAATCCCACTGTGGTTTTTCCCTTAACCAGGTTTCCATGTAAAAATCCCGGTGTTATGGTGTTATTGTTATTTCTTTATGTTTCTGCACACTACTTTTATTCATTTGAATTAAGTGGTTTAGAGGATACTTTAAGAATGTTAAAAATTGTATAACACTGATTCACCCCCTTCCCTCTCTCAATGTTTCTTGATTCCAACAATTGGTATCAGAGCCTAGTTCCTCGGAATAAGCCTAACAACTTGAGAAGGATCTGAGAAAGTGAGTCAATGGATTTCAGTAGTTTGGAGAAGTGACTTATTGTAGCACTTGAGGATCTTGATCAAGCCCAAGCTGAGGTATGACAAGTGAAAGTAAACCTTAAAGATGATAATAACTTCATTGAAACATTAAAGGATCAGTTGAACAAGTCAAGGGAGAAGAGAAAGGAACTTGTTGATAAGTTGAAGGAGAAAGAAAGTCAAAGTATTGATGAAACCCTGAAGGAAAAGATAGAAGAATGTGACAAACTTGATAGAGATAATATAGTCTAGGAGAATGAGATGGAAGCCACTATGATGCGATTGACAAAAGATATTGAGGAAAGGAAGAATACTGAGGAGAAGCTTGCTTAGTCCTTGAAAGATAAATCCAAAGAATATTGTAGACTTGAGAGTGACAATGGATAACTGAAGCTTGACCTGCAAGACTCCAGACAACATGAGGAAGATCTTGAAAGGAAAATCATTCTTATTACATATTATCTTGATGTTGCAAATGAGTATAAGGAGAAGTTTTGGGTCAGCTTAGCCAAGATAGATGAGATGCTTGTAAGTCATAAGAATCCCAATGACACTCAAGGCCTTGGATTAATTGAGAAGGGTGAAAGCTCCAAATCAGCTCAACAAAAGAACAAATCAAGAAAGCCTCTGGTAAGGAAACCTAATGCTCATTTTAATGGTAAATGTTTTGTTTGTAATAAATTTGTTCATATGGCTAGTCAATGTAGAAATAGGATGAATAATAATGGTTCATCTTTTACTGGTCAATGTTTCAAATGTAATAAGTATGGTCATAAGGAAAATGTATGCAGAAGTGTGATGAATAACTTTCAGAATAGAAGAAATGTCAGATGTTATGCATGTGTTAGGTTTGGACATGTTGCGAATCAGTGCAGATCAAGATGAAATCAGATGAACTTTAGACCTATACAAGGAAATGTTGTTTGTTATACTTGCAACAAATCCGATCACATTGCTAAGTATTGTAGAAGTAGAAATGTGAATAGGAGAGGTCTAGAAGACAAGAACAAGAATGTGAAGGCAAATGAGAAGGGGAAAGAAAAAGTTGAAGAGATCAGAGATTAGATGAAAAAGACTTGGGTCAAGAAAAGTTATTCTGAGGCAGGAAATGGGTCCACACCTACTTTCGGTGTTGGAACCTCATCCGATAACTAAGATAAGGCATCCGGCCTTAGGGGGATGTTTTTGTGAAAAGATTACAAACCCCTTGTTTGATATATGTGCCTGATTCTGGCAGGTTGAAGAGGTGTATGTGATGATCACAAATTTTTTTGGTGGACTTATGGAAGAGTTAGAGTAGATTTGAAGATCCGTAGAAGATCTTTGTCAAATGTAAAGTATCCAAAAGTATTAGGGTTAAGTGCATTTATTATACCTAAAATTTCAGTATGCGAAGGATAAAAAGCGAATTAACCTTTCATTCCTCAATTTTTATTTGAAACAAAAGAGAAGAAGTGTGTAGTGAAGTAGAATTTCCAAATATTCCAAGTAATATCTAGATTTGGTGTGCGATCCGATAAGAGTTTGATGTTGAAACTAAAATTTCAAGGATTGGAAGACAAGGGTTTTGTGCAACTCGTTAGGTTTTTGATGTTATATGAATAGGAATGAATTTGATTCATATTGAGTTGTGTATATGATGAATTCATATGGTTGGAAAATCCCCACAAAATCACTAAGAAAGTTATTCAAGTTGTAATAGGATTATGTGCATCCGGAGAGCTGCCATCCCTGAAGGCTATAAAGAATGACATTGTGACTAATGCAATTGGGTCAAAATTTGACAAATGAGCAATGACAATTAATGACATCCTGGAGCATGACATCAGGTTTGCATCAATGATCATTGGCTATAAGATCTATTATTCCAATAGAGAAATTTTGTCTCTAGTACTCCCATATATGTCACCTATGAAATGATGAGAGAAAACAAGAAGTATTATCTTTGTGAGTTGTTCTGGAGTGAGCTTATTAAGAATATAAAGAAGATCAAAGAAAATGAGAAACATGCTTTCAAGTTCCGAACCCTAATTCTATGCCTATTTTTCTACTTCATGAGTGAGATTCTAAAAGTTGGGCAGGTGCAATGGGCCTTTGATAGGACAGTACCAGTTCAAATTTGGGAATACTCATACAATTTTGATAACTCTAAGGTCTAGAATAAGAATCTATGGGGTTATTTCAAAAACTTCTAGAAGGAAATGCATGAGAGGGAGAGAATCCCTAAGACAATTATAAAGAAATATCAAGACACATTCTGCTTTATGGTAGATACTGATCAGTGTTTGATGGAAGTCATAGAGGCCCAAACTGTATGGATTATGCCAATGAGATATGAGGTCAAAGAACATATTTTGTTACTATGTGCACAACACCTATTAAGTAAATTGGTGGACCCTAATGAGGAAAGGTTCAAAACATACAATGAGACGAGTTTAAAACTTCATCAACAATTCAAGAAACTGGTGATCCAAAAGTAGACAAGGAAGGAGGTAGAGGCTCTTGCACAGGGCATGGGGATATCAAAGGAAGTTGTCTAGAAGGCTGGAGAGGAGAATATTCTCTCTACGGAGTAGACTATGAAGAAGGAGACTAAATCGGAAGCACCTAAGCCTAATTCAAGGCAAACTAGAAGCACAACTCCCTCCTCTAGTTCTAAAAAGCCTGCAAGCAAACCCAAATCCTCAGTAAAGCCATCTGATGATGGTGAGAAGAAGAGGAAGACAATCATATGTGTGACTATGGATGATGAGGAAATTGAGTTGGATGAATCTATAAAGGAGGTGAAGGCTAAAGTTGCTAAAGCCATCAAAGTTGCAAAATAGAAACCATCCAGTGCATCCAAACCTGACAAGAAATCTAAGACATCAGAACTTGATGATGCATTGAAGAAAGGTAAGATTGAAGTTAAGCCTCCCATGTCCTTGAGTGAGATTTTTAATGAGGCTATGAATAATAGTAACCTGAAGCTATTAACAAAATGGTATGATAATTTTGATGAATCTGACAAAAGAACTCTAGAAGAAGCAACTGTAGAGTACCTAAATATATATAGTAAGGCTCTAATTGAACTAATGATAGTCATACCCAAGAGCTTGTATGAAATTTTGGATGCTAGAAGACAAACAACAAATAAGGAGGATGAGAGATTGAAAGAATATGTGTTAGTTAGTCTATGTTCAATTATTTCTGAGGAGATAGATAGATTAACTAAGCTAGCAAAGAATGAGTTCCGGAGTAAGAACGGAGTAAATAAAACCATGTTAGAGAAAATTGATGAAGTTGCAAAAGAAACAGAGAAGATTTTGATGAAAAAATTGTTAGATAATCAGTATAAAGTTAATCAAGTTAAAGAGAAAGAAGAAACTCAATTTGAAAGAGAAGAACATGTCATCACAACTCAATCTGGAAGCCGAGCAGACAGGGGATGACATGTCTATCCCAGAAGTACAAATTGTTGAGCTAGTAGAGGTAAATGTTGAGGATGTAGATGCAGGGAAGGAAGATGAAGGAAAGGGTAAGGTTGACAATCCTCTGGTTGATGTAGTTAATCCTCGATCCCTTAAAAGAATGTAGAAAAGGAGAAGGTGGAGGCTAAGGTTGAAGTTAATTCTAAGGCAAAAGAAACTGCAGAGATAATGCAGGGAAGCGAGTCATTGATGATCCAAAGTTTATTCAAGGTCTGATTAACCTTGCTTCTCTGTCTCCAATTCAAAAGCTTCAACTTACATTAGTTTCACAAGTGAAAGCCAGCGAGGATATTTTGAAGTCTCATACTGAAGATAGTATGCCAATAACCATAGCAACTGATGTTTTTGAAAAGGTGGTGCCCTCATTTAAAAAGGATACTTCAAACACTTCATTTGGGCAGTTAAAAAGTTTGATCAATTCTATAAATAAACATTTTGTCTTTTGCAAAGTTTGCTAAGGAGAAGGTCCAAAATGAATTCAATGTAAAGAGGCTCTGGATTTTGAAAAGGATGATTGCCAAAGACATAGTCACTTTAGATGCCTGTATAAAGAGCATGAAGGATGCATTGTCTGAAGGTGGGAACTTATACAAATCATTCTTATCTTAGTCCAAGTTCATTATGGATGTTGAAAAGAAGTCTAAGGTACATGAGGATGAGATTGAATGCGTATCTTAGTCAGTTGATCCCTTGCTTGTATCATTGAGAAATCATGAAAATTAGGTAATATCATTACTTGATAAAATCAGAAGTTTGAGCCATGACCTATTGGAAACAACAATGAAGGAAAACTGAGAGGGGGAGGTGAATCAATTTTCACCGAATTAAACAATTTAAGAACAACTTAAAATCTGATCAAATTCACCAAGAACAAAGATAAACACAGTAACAACAACACCCATAACACCAATATTTTGATGTGGAAACCTCGGTTAAGGGAAAAACTATGGTGGGAACCTACCCACAATAAGATGATACTTTGCAATAGTATGTGAAAATATTACAATGGGGAATGCACATGCATTCAAGCACACTCCCTAGAGATCACTGCTCAAAACAAGAAGTGCTACAACCCGGAGGAAGGATCACTGCCTACAAAGATCTGACAATAATCCTGATTAGATGAACTTAAAGAATAGCATCTCCAAATGCCTGATGATAGTTTTGGTCAAGCACATTTGTCTGCCCTACAACACTCTCTCCTCTACAATTCACATTGAAAGATGAATTCCCTTGTTTTCACATACACCACTCTCTGATAATGTAGACACAACACCTATCACCTAATTACATGAATATGACACCTTTTTATACAAATCATCAACCTTGACTACAAGGTCAACTCAACCCTTAAGATCTTATAAAAAAATTACATCAAATGATACATAAATCAACCATTGGACCAATACAATTCCATGATGACATAGCATAGACCCAAATCAAATATGTGAATACGAAACACCACCAGAAATCTTGCCAAGATCACTTGCAACATGCTACACCACCGAAAATGTTACATAATACGAAGAACATCACCAGACCCATAAGATCTTCAATAACATGCACAATGATCAATGTAGACTAGAAAAACAAATATGACATGATTAGGAAACACCAACAAAAATTTGAACATCCACAATAGCTTCACTAACACCACTTAATCAAATCTCCATCGATCAACACGTTGATACTCAAAAACACTCAACATCAGCAACTGGGACTAGAAAAATAACTTGCGGAGCACAAAATCACAAACCATATGAATTAAAGATACACATGAACATCCCAAACACTCTCCCAAATCTATAATTCAAGATATAATCATTCTAGAGCACAACATATCAAATACCAAAACACTGCAACACTAAACACTGAAAAACCAATCCTCATACCAAAATTCATAACCCAATCAAATCGCCACATATCATCATGAAACCAACACTCAATCAACTAGAGATACTTCATTATTGAAATCACAAATCCGCACCAGCACATCTACAACATAATCACTGAAACAACCAAACCAACTCTCTACAATATTGGTAACACAGGAATATGTTGACATCAATCACAACATATCCTAGCAGCAACAATATCCAACATGTCAGGAGAGAATAATTGGTAGAGTTGGAGAAATCAGGAGTCTCAGTACTCCTAAGTTGGACATTATGTTGAGTTCTCTTAAGGATACTCAATATGCTCTGGCTAGTGGTGATCTGGAAGATGTAAAAATAGTAGAGGCGCAAGCTTACTTGTTTAGTGGATTCATAAAGATGTTGGAGAATCTACATAAGGGTTGGGATAGCCACTTGGGCACATTGAAGAATTATTATGCAAATATTTTCAAATTCTTGTGAGTGTGTGAGGACTATGTGTACACATGTAAATAGCATTTTTGGCTAAATTTTTGGTTTCTATAACCCTACCTTTTCCATCTATGTCAAAGGGGGAGTGTATAGCAATGGAAATTGATGATCGTAGGGGGATTCTTGATTTTTGGGAAGTTTGGTAGTTAGATTCTTGTTGCAGTGTACATTTTTTTGGTTTTGGTCTGACACTTAGTTATTTTTCACTAAGTGTTACCATCAAGGCCAAAGGGGGAGATTTTTGGCAAGAGACATCCAAATGTTGTCATTGATGGTAACAATATCCAATCCTTAGTTCATAGCTCATTAATACCGGAAGATTGATTGAGGTCTGGTGAGAAGAACATGACATCTGGTAGAGTGTACAATGTTTTCATTGGTGGTTCATTTGTGTTGAGTATTTGGTGTTTTAAATCTTGGAGATTCATTGTGGTCATGTAATATGCCTTATTCCAGGTTTATGGCCTCCGGTGTTGAGTCTTGTGTAAATTGGAATATCTGATAGATAGGTTTTTAAGTAGAACATTGCTTATCAACAATAATGTGTGAAGATTCATTGTGCCGATCATGTAGAGTAATTTTGGTGGTTGGTTGTGTGTTTGAGGATGTTAAGAAAACATGTGGGAAGAGTGTGGAAATTTTTTTTTGGTCCACATGGTTGTTTTGGATCAGATTGAGTTGACCTGGGTAACAAGGTTTCATTTGTGTGTTATGTGTTTTTGGGCCGACATGATGAAGACCTGAATTGTTGATGTAGATATATTAGGTCAATTGATTTGATTATTTTTTTATATCAATGGTTATAAGGAAAGTGTGTATGAATGACTGTGCATAATTTCATGTGTGCGATTAACGGATTTGTGCTCTGGAATTACAACAAAATATCAAAACAGAGCAATGTTGCAGAATAAAGTATTTTGTGCTTAACCGGAACTATTTTTGACATTTGTAGATGTTTCTTATTAGTTCATACATTCCAATTATTATATGTAATCACTTTTTAAGGTAGTGAGCCTTTTGGGGTTGTAGCCCTTATTGTAATTTGAGTAGTGAGCTTTAGGTAGTGTGCTTGAATGCATGTGCATTCCCCTCGTGTAATATTATTATAATTATAACAAGGTATATTAATATTCTGGGTCTCAATCCCACCATAATTTTTCCCTTAACCAAGTTTCCACATAAAAATCCTGGTGTTATGGTGTTATTGTTATTTTCTTTGTTATTATGCACTCTACTTTTATTCATTTGTATTAAGTGGTTTAGAGGACAGTTTAAGAATGTTAAAAATTGCAAAACATTGATTCACCCCCCCTCTTAGTGTTCCTTGATTCCAACAGTCACCCCTAATACTTTTCATCATTCTCAAATATCACAAAGAAAGATACGACAGATAGAAGAGGTAGAGAGACAAATAGAAGAAGATGCACTATACAAGAATCTCCTATATCTAAGCACCTACAGAGTAAATTGGGTCCTCTGGGAGAGAACAACAAATAAAGATAGTCAAAATCCCATATCCAGGAACCTACAGAGCAACTTGGATCCTCTAGGAGGGAACAAACATATAAAGCAAGCACGGAGAATACAATCAAGAACACATGAAAAAGATGGAGATAAAAGATAAACAACTTAAATGTTATCCGGTATGAGATCATCATCCTCCCAATATAGGTCATAGGGAGAAGGAGGATGAGGCTAGAGAGGTATGAGTGCAAGAGCATCACCAAGAACCTCACCAACAACAAGGGCAAGGGATGAAGTAGCATCAATGTCTGTGTCCACAAGCTCAGAAGACGCAAGGATCAACGATCAGGTGAGTATTGTAGACAATGTCAAGATTTCCTCCAAGGATTTGAACAAGCAGACCTCCACAGAGGAAGCAGGTGACTCACTCAGAGAAGATGAAACAAAAACAATATTGTTAGCCTTCGGAAGAAGGGCAGTGACAAATTCAAGAGAAGGTGGAGCCTTCTCAATCACACACATAGAAACAAGCAAAGCAACAGACACTGAAACAGGTAGAGAAAAGGATGAGGAACATACCTATCAGGATTTATGCCATTGAAATAGGGATAACTTTAAGAAACCACCTCCCAAGCAAAAGTGTAAAATCTTGGCAAATCAGACATTATTTTTGGGGCAAAAATTTCAAACTGATGGCGAATTTTTTTTCAAATTTGGAAAAAAAATTAATTTGTATTGGCAGTTTTATTTTTAAGGTTTGAAAATTCCATAAAATCCTAGTGAACAATTCATTATTGTGTGGGGAAAATATATAATGGAGAAGGCGAATGTTGTTCATTTAAAGGAAAAAATATATGTGTATGGGCGAAAAATTACACTCCGAAGGAAAAATTATTTAAGTGTAGGCGATTTTTGTTATCTATTAATAACCATTTTTGTTATCTAATTAATGAAACATCACGTCAAGTCCATAATCTACATGATGTATTGATAACTGCAAATTCATCAACATGTCACACATACGTAAAATCCATCAATGATTTAAAACCATTCAATGATCGCATATCAATGGCTGAAGTTTTATTTCGGCCCAAATTTCTGAAGAGAAGTTAGTTCTTCAAAAAGTCCCCGGAATGGAATTGGAGACAGTAGGCACGAATCAAATCTTATCCTAATCAAGTATTGACATTTATTAATGTCTTGTCACTGACATTCTCTAACTGTGATCCACTCAGCACGCATGACTTCCAATCTGGTAATTGGTAGTGGTTTACGGTTGTTTCCAATTTCGCACACTCATGCATTTATGAGAAAGATTTACTAAGAGATACGCTTCTACAAAATATCAGGCAAATTGGGTCCTCCTAGCAAATAAATATTTATATGACTATTGGTGAATTATGTTCATCTATTAAGACAACCTCGGAAAGTGTAGGCGAAAATATTGAATTTACCGCATGGAAAATGTAGATTCTATTGGTGAAATCTTGATAGAGATACAATTAAATACATAAAATAATGGGTGATTGGGCCATGCATTTGATAAATATTTATAAATTTTGGGCGACATGGCCACCCTCGATTGATGCAATATATTCACCATTTTCTAGGTCGCCGATGTGAAATATTCGCCATTGGTGAATATTCACCACTATAGTAAACCCTGCATTGAAACTTTGGGATAGGGTCATTCTCAAACTTGCATTTGGGTGGGATAGGAGCAACAGGTCTCCTATCAAGCATAGCAAGCTGAAGGAACCTAGGAAAACTCTGATGCAGGAATGACTATGAAATAGGGGGAGCAGATAGAGATGCGCTAGACACCACATGCGTATGCAGCATATCAACAGGTCAAGAAAATAGAGGTACATCTGACAAGGAGGTAATGAGCGGTGTCTCCAAAGAAGGAGCAATGAAAACCTGCACCCATTTAGGGGGAGGTTCATCGATAGGCCTTGAAGCAGTAGGAAGAAAAGCTGAAGATAACGTAGAAACAAGTTATCAATGAAACAAGATCTAATGCAATAGCTCTGAGTGTTGAAGATGCACAAGTAGATTGCAAAGCAGTATTGCGCTCTCGAGCCATGACTTGTTGATAGAGATTATTCTCACATGCACATTGATTATGATAGATATGAGGGCCACCAACTAAAGCCCAAGAGGACTCAAGAGCATCATACTTTATAGGAGAGTCCTCTAAAACCTTATCAAGGATAGGAGAAGGCCCAACCAATGGAATAGGAGGTGCATCTGAGATAGGTACTACATTCATAGCAACAAGCACCCTACCTCACTTTTCTAATTGAAGGACAGAGGGTGTCGACAAGGGTTATGAAGCAGGAGCAAGTGGTGACAAATGAACACAAGAGGAATGCTTCCCTTTCTAATATCGAGAAGGTCGAGGGATATTGGTCATGATCGGGAGCTTGAAGGGAGGGCAGGCCACAAAATTTGACAGTGTGGGTTCCTTTCCCTTGTCTACACTAGGTGCAATCATAGGAACATAAGACACCAATAGAGGTTGTCTAGTCCTAGGTGGATGAGGAGGTATATTTAAATGAACAGGCTTAGCCTCAACCCCCGATGATGAGGGGACAAGAGGCACTACCCGTTCCATCACAAGAATAGATGAAGAAGAGGTCAATGTAGGAAGAGGCAACAAATAAATAGGCTGAGTTGATTTAGGGGCTAACTCCCCCGTCTTGTATTGATAATATGTGTGGTACATCAAGTCACCATGGGGAAGTATTGGTCCAACCGGAGCATGCCAAAAATGATCACATGCTACCAGAGGTCAATATCCAGTATCTTGGATGACATGTACCAAAACCTCATGAGGAAACTTGAGGCATTTGTGAATCACTAAAGGGATCGCATTCATAGAAATCAACTAGGGAATTCCTAGTTTAACCCGAAATAGTTCCGACTTTGGAATGATCACAAACATAGAAGACAAAGCCTTAGGTCCCATGAGAACTATCAAGGTGATTCTACCCAAAGGAGGGATGCAGAAACTATCATGTGTCCTCAAGGTTTATCGACATTCTCCGTATGCAAGCCTATGCCAACCATTCATGAATAGAGTCTCCTTCATAATGACATTCTCTACATGATGGGTCAACCATCACACTCATGATAGCTTGATTGTTCAATTTAGCAGGGATTATAGAGGAGCAAGCTCTCCACAATATGGGGCATCCAGAGTGGTGAATGATAATGACACATCAGACACCTTCCCCTTCTAGCTAGGAGGCAAACAAATAGGAGTGATGGTGACCATGCTCACAAATGGACCATCATCCAAAGGAGGATCTAATGTAAAAATAAAATTTGTCGAATGCAGGGAAAATGAATCAGTGTAAATCTACAAGTCACTATTCGTCTTAACAATAGATTTGTCTGACTTATGCTTCCACACATCAACTTTAGTCGCAACGCTGCCGATGTGGTATTGGACAATATTCTAAAGACAATAACAACACTCAGTTTCATGACTAGATACATGATGGTAATGACATAATTTTGATCCATCAGACCATCAGGAATAGGGTATGTTATCGAGCAACGGTCAAACCTTAGGAAGGGTAATCAAGTTGTCTTTTAATAATCATTGCATTATGCTTAAGTAAAAGTCATTTAGTTTAGTTAATATTCTATTCTTTTGTGACCCCTGTTTAGTAGCCATTGGAGTAACAACCACATCATTAGCTACAACTTTGTTCTTTCTAGACCCTTCCATGGATGTGCCTACAAAAAACCCACCATGAGGGTTCAAAGTAGAATCTCTGAACTACATCATGGTGAAGTGGTAATCCATGAGTGAAGAACACATATTGGCAAAGTTTTGATAACGGTTAAGAGATAGCTTCTCCCTCAATACCGAGTGCAGATTGCTAATGAACTTCCTCTACAAATCTCTATCTAGTAGGGAAAAAGGGATCCTAGTAGAGATCAACTGATATCTTGAGATAAAGTTTGTGACCTTTTCGTTGGGTTTTTGCTTACAGTGAACAAGGTTAGTGATAGTGACCTTGCTGCCAATGTTAGCCTGAAACTGTTTAAGGAATAGATCCATAATCTGGTCGAAGGTATAGATAGAATGATACGACAAGGAGCTATACCACTCCAACACGATTACCTTAAGGGACCGCGAGAACAGTTTAATATATACAAAGTCCAGGTTATGGTAATTGCTACACATGGTAATAAAAGAATCAATGTGCACATTAGGGTCCCCATCACCATTGAACCTATCAAAATTCAATGATTCTTCCACAGGAGTAAGGATGGTGTTCAAGATAGTAATGTCAACTTGGGGACTCTTCCTATAATATGCAGGCATAGAGATTGACCAGAAGCAGAGGCCAAGTTTGTAGGTTGTAACTATAACTACCCCATGTTCTATAAAATAGTGTTCAAGATAGGTTTAGAGGGCGGAGGGGCCACAGGTAGGCTATATGTGCCACCAACTCCATTGACACCTCCAAGAAGAATAGTGCCACCAATAGATGTAGTACTAGTACTGACTGTAGAGATATGAGTTGCAGCAAAGACAAAGCTTGAGCTACTAGACATACCCATGTTGATGAATACTAAGACGGGGGGGTGAATTAGTATGCCAAAAATCTCTGTCCTAAAACACTTAAACAATCTGAAGACAAACTGGTAAAACAGTTTAACAGACAGACCGATTATCACACATGCAAACTAAAATGCAAATAAAGCATTCACCCACAAAAGCAATACAACCATAACACAAGATATTTGACGTGGAAAACCAAATGGGAAAACCATGATGAGATGGAACTCACAAGTCACTATCTACAAAATAGAGACCAGACCGGTTAAGGTCTTACAATGTTCTTCACCATAATAGATCCTGTTAGGAATCTCAATCTCTGTTAGGAGATAAGTCTGATTAAAGACTACCTTGCTAGAGGATTTTAGATTCATAGAGGTGAACCACCTTGTTAGAGGATTTTACAAAAGGATTTTGGGCCTACTCGGTTAAGGGCTATAGACTTGTCAAAGATGTGAGTAATCAACAAGTGTTTGATCTATCTAATAGCACAAACTGCTTGGCTAGATCCAGTATAGCTCACTGCTAATGCATTCCAGCATTACTTCAGTCTTCTTTGTCTCTCACTTAGTTACAACTTGATCTTCTTAGATAAGATCACTCTTACAACAACTCATCTACCACCTTAAACCCTAGCACAACATAAACCCTTTCAGCAACAACCTAAAACCCCAAACATGATGTCCTTTTAAAGGAATCTGATTTCATGTTGGTCCAATAGGATTACATTACAATTTCCTAGGTTCAATGAATTTAGACATACTTAGTAACATGACACAAGAAGCACCATCAGTGTGTCGGCGCCGTCAAATAATCGGTGGATTGGTAACTCATCACAAAATGCTGGTTGGTAACTCATCACAGAGTATTACCGATCCATACAAAATACTGGTTGCCGGTTTGACAAAAGTGAAGACTGGTAAGAATGTGTTATGCCGCCTTTCTCCCTCATACCGCTTGAGATCTACAAACCACTTGGAGTCAACATGCCACTTCAGACTGGGAAACACATTCTGCAAAATCACCAATAGTCTAAAGACTAGAATACAACATACCGGTTGGAACAGATACTGGTTGAGCTCTAGCTCATACATATAAGGGGATCTTAATGCAAGTGTGTGTCCATCAATGACAATCACAACATAAACATCAAAAACATGCCAATAATCTCCCCCTTTGGCATTGATGGCAACACTTAGGAAAATAAAATTTTGACATCTAAGTGTTTTACAAAATAAAATTTTGACATCTAAGTGTTTTACAAAAAAAAAATGCCATTAACAAAATTTCTCCCCTAAGCATATACACAATCCCTTAATCAATACAATGTATAACAGTTTTGCATATAGAACATAAAAATTGAGATATCAGAGCATAAAGCATATATCAAAATTTTAAAGCCAGATACTTCTCCCTATTCTTCTCCAAAATAGATAGAGTACTTCTCCCCCTTTGCCAACAATGACAAAGTACCGCAGAACAACCCTATTTCCATTTGATATTAAAATAATAAAAGTTTATGACAACAAGGAATAATACTTGTCAAAAATCGATTTATAATCCTATAAAAATTGTTTCATTGATAGAGACCAGGACTCAAGTAGGGAGGTGGCCACTTCTTTCTCTGTTTGCATCTAGGATACCTGTTCTTCCATGGCATCAATCATGCTCATCTCCTGCATAACTGTCAAGGCATCTAGGTTCAAATAACACTTCTGAAGAATTTGTAGACGTGGAAGTAAAACCAGTTGTAGCTCCTACAAATCTCTAGACCATGTATTGATCTCTTGTTCCATTTTGGCTGACTGGATCTGAAACCAGTGAACGGTTTGCCCATAAGTTGCAAAGGAATCATAAGGTGGCTTAAATGTGCTTAAGTAAGACTGTAAGTCCGTTTGAAGCTTTTTCTTCTAGGCTAGCACATCATCATAGAATAGATGGGGTTGACAGATTTTGCTTAGTAGCAGGTTTCCCTCAT
Source organism: Cryptomeria japonica (assembly GCF_030272615.1). Lineage (NCBI taxonomy): Eukaryota > Viridiplantae > Streptophyta > Pinopsida > Cupressales > Cupressaceae > Cryptomeria > Cryptomeria japonica. The sequence goes on from NC_081413.1 coordinate 43,728,472, forward strand.
CCAAAGCGTCCCTTAGATCCTTTTGGTCTTTCAGCAGTTCAGACCAGAGTTCATTCAACTTCTTCACCAGAGCAATGTTAAGAGCCTTTTGATGCTCTTTCTTGACATTTGCCTCAGCTACTTCTTCCAGACTCTGCACCTGATCATCGCCTATAGTACATAGTAGCTTAAGTTGTGCTAGTGATGATTCAGTGTTGGGGAGATTGGTACCGAGGATCAAACCAGTAAGGGTGTCTATAGCTGCTTGAATTATATCTTGCTCCTTTTCCCTTCGAATGATTTCAAGGTGCTCTTGAGAAACCTTGATGCTCTGCATAAGCTCCGATTAACTTGAAGACTAGAGATCGATAGTGTAGCGTCCTAAAATTGCGACACTTGCAATTTCGACCGCATTTGGGTCTTCACGATGGCGGCGCAACACTGAAACTGAATGGAGACACCGAAACTCGTTCATGACATCAAAAACTGCATTTCTCAGCACCCTGGCTTGACCCTCCTTGCACCCTACTGTCCTTGGAGGTGGGACCATGGCGCCCAGCACCCTAGTCCTTTAGGACTAGGGCGCCCAGCACCCTGGTCCCCCAGGACCATGGCGCCCAGCGCCCTGGTCCCTGGCCCTATTTTGGGCCCGGTCTCTTATGGGGATTTGGGTCTTTAAGTTTGCAAGTTGGAAAATAATATTTCCTGGTCGGCCTAAGGTCGGGAAAATTAGTCTTTCAACCCTAATTGACAAGTATATAAACTGCATTTCCTCTCCCATTTGAGGAGGGACATAGATGGAAAAAAGGCGGAAACGATATTAAAACATTCAAGCATTCAAGCATTCAAGCATTTCTTCAAGTAATTGGTCATTCTAAGTCTCCATTCAAGGCTAATTGTTGCATTCAAGACAAGGATTCAACCATTGAAGAGGAGATCACATACAACATACAACATACTACATACATTACACCTTCGCATGTAAGAATACAAACATTCTTACAACAAGGTATCAGTACTTGTTTACATTACAAACATTTACATTTACAGCATTCTCATTTCTTGGTTAATTCCAAAACTGGGGTTTGACCTAAAGGCAAACCCCTCATCCCTAACCCCCCAATCGTCCTCTCTTTTCTGTGTGTAGGTTGCAGGTACGCGGCTGTAATTGAAGATCTGGAATCCTTGTGCAGAGACGAACAGATCCCCCTTCATTTCGCGGATTTTTCGGAGGACCGTGTGCATGCCGGGCGCCATCGTCCCGTCAACTTTCACTCAAATTTGCAGAACAACACCGTCTCAACATTTTACTACTAATTCTAGGTCCGCAGCTTCATCTCATATCCCTATCTCTGTGTATAAGCGAATCTTTCCTACTTTACATGCATTCCTAGTTCAATCATTCTTTCCACATTTCTTTACAAAAGAGGGTATCCTTGCTATCACAACCCTTGAAACTCATATAGAATCCAATCTTGCATTGCGTGGGATTGGATCTTGTGGGTTTCAACCCCTCTTTTGAATGTAAAGTCTCTCCTAAGTGAAAACCATCAACCCTAGTGACTCTCCCTTCTCTCTCCTTGGAGTCGGGGAGGGGAGAACGACTAGGGTTCGATTTTTCCACTTTACATTTTGGTGAACCCGATGTGAACATCCTCGTTCTGATTATTCATGGTTAGATCTGAAAATTTTGCTTTCCTAATTATATTTCCATGTTTGATCTTTTGCAAATTTTAGAGGTTGATTGCATAAAAACCCTAAAATTTTCTTTTAAGTAATTAAACTTGTGAAATGTTTAATTGTTAATGCTTGTTTCAGATCTACCCTTCTATTGCAAATTGTCAATTCATATTTGTGCTTTAATTCTGAAAATTAAGTGGTTAAATGTCAAAACCCTAATTTTAAGACCTTCTTGATTCAACCTTTGACTGATAATTTCACTAATCAAAACACCTCCAAATCGGTTGTAATTTTGGATTCCGCAACAAAATCACAATATCTTTCATCCCTGAAAATTTGGAAAAAAGTTACGAGGACCATGTGCACCCTGAGCGCCATCGTCCCCGACATTTTTTCCGAAATTTCGGGAGCTAGATCTTACTGTATTTTTCTGCTAAAATCTAGAATTTTGGCTGATTTTATCAATTTTAACACCTTCAAAATTAAAGTCAAATTTGGTCTAGCGATTGCTTGGATTGAGGCTTCTAATCATTCAAAAATTGTTGAAATTGAAATTTGTATCAAAATTGTGTTTCTTACTGTCCTAAATCTGAAAAGTGTGTTGGCGTTCATTCGAAATTTCAGTGCTTTATTCAAATTTTTGCAGTTTGTGACATTTGAAATTAAGTGTTTAATTGCAACATCTTTGATTTCCACTTTCAAATTCGAATTTTGCATGAAATCGAGTCAACTTTTAAATTTCGAAACTTGCATTGCTTTCAGCATTCCCTCTAAAATCATAAAATTCAAAATTTCAGTTTCCCTCTCTTTTTCAAAATTCAAATTTTACATTTTTCAACAATCTTGGTAGGGTTCAATTTTGAGATTGCAACTTTAATTTGGCCTATCTACAGATCGTAAAATCACTCAATTTTTTCAGATTAGGTTTAAAATCATCATAACTTTCATCCCTAAAAATTTTGAAAAAAGTTGCGAGGACCATGTGCACTCCGTTCGCCACGGTCCCGGACATTTTTTCCGAAATTTCGGGAGATTGTCCTGATTGCATTTAACAGCTTAAATCTAGGAGATTGGCTGATTTTATTGAAATTTGCTACCTCTAAAATTCAAAATCTTCTCTCTCTCTTTAGTGCATGAGTTTTACAACAATAAGCCCTACTTACACTATTCCCGTTAGACGAAGCCTTAGGATTAAGTCTTTCCAAGGTGTAATTACCGAGGAGATGGAACCTAATTTGAATGGCCTTTTTAACGAGGACATGGGTAATTCCTCTAATCCTCTTAATGATGAAGAAGCTCTCCATGAGGTTTCTGTAGAACAACTTTCGAAATTAGATAACCAATTTGATGATTTTCGACAATGGATGTCTCAAGAATACCCTGATAGTGAAGCTCTCTCATTAATTGAGGGACTAAAACGTATGGTTCAAAGTGATAAGAATGGAATTGATATTTTGCGTGGTATTGCACACATTGTGGATTCGAATGTGATGCCTATGAAGAGTTGTGCCAAAACCTTAGTTTATACACAACCTCCTACTCAAGTTAATCATTCTATTCCTTTGACGACTCCTATTGCTAATATACCTACTTTTACATCAAACATAATGACTACTTCAATACAAGACATTCCTCCTATGATCACTAATCATGGGGGCAATCCTTCTTCTTCAATCAACCCTCTTCCTTCATTCAATCCGACTTCTTCATTCATTCCTTCAATGAGTGTCCCTATTATATCACCACAAATGAACATGACGCAAGGGGGCAATTCATTTAACTCTTCCATTCCTCCTTGTAGTGTTCCTCCTTTCCAATCATCTCCTATGACTAACTATCATAGTGTCCCACCACCTTACTCTTTACCTTCTTTCAATAACATAACACCTCCATCACAATCTAACACGTCTAATATGAACTCTTTGACTGAAGCGACCATTAACAATCTTGCACAAACTGTCTCTTCCTTACAGCAACAAATTGCCTCTATGAATCAATCTAAGTTTAGTGTGCCCACATTTGATGTTGTGAGCCCACATTTGATGTTGCGAGCCCACTTTCTCTTAACATTGTTCGAGCTATCCCCCCTAAACATGTTGAAATTCCGCATTTGGAGCTTTATAATGGTAAGGGTGATCCTCTAACACATGTTAAGACCTTTCAAACAATATGTACTGATTTTGCTTATGACCAAAGGTTGCTTGCAAAATTGTTTACGAGAACATTAAGAGATAAATCCCTACAATGGTATTGCTCGTTGCCTTCTTATTCTATTACTTCTTTCGAACAACTTGCAAATGCTTTCATTCAACAATTTCAAAACAATATAAGTCCTAAAGTTACTTTGATTGATTTAATGCATTGTAAACAAGGTGTTAAAGAAAAAGTGACTGATTTCATTGGTAGATATAAGCATTTGTATGCTCAAATTTCTTTTCCAGTGCCTGACAATGATATTCAAAGAATCTTTATTTCTAATTTACAAAAAGATATTAGAGAAAAACTCCTGTTTTCTGAGTTTACTTCTTTCCAACAGTTGTGCGCAACTCTTCACAATTATGAACTGACTGTGAGTCAAATGGAACAAGCAAATCCTATGACTCTGAGTGATAAGGGTGATAGTAGTCAACAACCATTTGGGAAGTTTAAACTGAAGAGAGAGTCCATTAAATTCAATGAAAACATCATCAACAACAATGTGAATGCAACATCAGGTGTGCCTCCTATTTCTAAGTTTTTCAAGAAAGAGAGAAAGTTTACTTCTTTGAATGAATCATTGCATAGTATTATGAATAAGTTATTGGAACAAAATGTGCTTACTCTTCCTCCTATAAAGCAAATAGATCCTGCAAAGATTAACTCACCCTATTTTGATAACAAATCTTTTTGTCAATTTCATCGTCAACCTGGGCATGATACTGAAAAATGTTTTGCTTTAAAGGGTAAAATTCAAGATTTGGTTGATAATAATACTATCTTTGTTTCTGGTGTGAATGATAAAGGCAACACATCTGTAGCTCCTCCTAACCAAAATCTTCAGATTTTTGCTGATCCATTGCCTTCTCATACCTCTAATGCGATTGATACTACTGATTCCTCTGTCTCACCTGATGATCTTGTGTCTATGACTCCGAATGTGATTAACTTTGTAGAACAGCAGAAAATCCCTAAAGAACCTTCCATCACATTTGATCCCAGTGAAACTATCAGGGCACCTGATGGTCCTTTATATATAGTTGCAAAAGTCAAGAATACACCATGCCGTGGAGTGCTTATTGATCCTTCTTGTATGGTTAATATCATTACTGAAGAATTTCTTTTTACTTTGCAATTGAATCAAGTGATCTATGATGAAACAAATGTGGTTGTGAAACTATTTGATGCATTTTCTTCTCCTGCAATTGGTTCTATTACATTACCTATTGAGGTCCATAACAAATCCCTTGATGTGGACTTTGCTATTATTCCATCATCCGAACAATTCTGTGTGAAGCTAGGCTATCCTTGGCTATCTTCCATGAAAGCTATTGCTTCTCCTATTCATAAGTGTCTAAAATTTCCCCATAATGGTGAAGTTGTTACTATCAATCATAGTCTCTTTAAACTAGCTGAAAGAACTTCTAGCGTTCCTATTGATTACTTTTGGCCTAAACAATTCCAATCTCTACCTCCGCGAAGTGATCATCTTTTTAAATCTTATCAAAAGTGGAAAAAAGATATGATCCTATCTCTAAGTGAACCTAGAACACCCAAACTTGACATTCCTATCATTCTTGAGAAGGAAGTTCTTCCTTTGAAATATAAAACTAATGTCTTTCCTCAAGAAGATTCCCAACCCATCCCTATGGATGTGACTATGCCTATATCTAATAAACTTTCTAAAGGTAGACCTATACCTCCTCGCCATGATGGACTTGGTCTCCTTCCTAAACCAAATATTCCTCCCTTATATGGAGCAGTTCCTCCTCCTTCCTCTTATGGAGAGAAGAGACCTTCCTCTTCTCCTATTATTCAACCTAAGAGACCACAACCTAAACACCCAAGTGATAAGGATGAGAACATTCCTCCTCCTCAATCTTCGCAACTTCCTACTAAGACTAGACGGAATCGTTCTGCACGAGAACGCCGACGAAAGCGTCGTCGTAGATCTCAGGCAGCTGCTTCTCAAACTTTGCAATCCCCAAAAACACCTTCAGCTAGCATTATTCCATTTTCTCCTCAGCTGACGATTGAGCCGAAATCTCCTAAACATAAGATGCATGATGGTCTTGATCCTGTGTGAGTTAAAGATCCTATTTTTATAAATCTTGATGATGATATAGGTGAAAATGTTATTCATGATGAAAATGTTACTCCTGTTCATTCTGATAGTGATGTTGATAACCATCTATCTAACGAATTTTCTAAAGCACTTATCCTAGCTCCTAGATAAGAACACTGTGGCTTGGGGTATGAACATAGCCCTTGTTTGGATCTTGTGATAGCTCCATCTGCTATGTTGGATGTTCCTCCTCTAGCGTGTTTCCTACCTTCCCGAAATATTGATCAGCAAGATCAGGGGGTAGATGACGTGCTAGACTAGTTCATTAGCATAGCAGACTCTCTCCTCCTCTCTTTTGTTACTTCTTCTATGTGTTACTCTCATTCTTCTATTTGTGGTCCTTGGTGTTGTCTACTTGAGGATGATGCAAAACATTGAGATCTCTTTTGGTCTCTCTCATGTTGACTCAAAAGACACATGTGTTCCCTTCTTCTAGGTGACCTTCCTTGATTGGGGAATGAAGAACAATTATGCATACATACATATGATATACATGAATTATCATACAGCATACTGACCCCAAGGAAAGCAAAGTCACCTCGTGCTTTGTGTTTTGTGTCTATTATCCTTGGGCTTATCTCACACTTGGGGGCTAAATCCTTGTGATAATGTGCTCCTTTCTCATTTCTTATATGTATCACTACCTTAAAGCAATCACCCCCGGTGAGGCGTGTGCGATCGCTTTAACGTAGGGGGGCATACATCCCATTCATATCTTTTCAAGATACTTGAAAATTTCTTGACAAATTTAGCTTTGCCTTGAAAATTTTTGATATATTTCTTGCATGACTCATAGTGAGGGAACCTTACTACTGAAAGTCATGGTTCTCCCTCACCATCTTCCCTTTTACTTTGTCAATCGAAGTCGTAAGATCCTTAGTCCACTGGGGGCTTGGTGTATCTTGCCTCCTTGACGTGGTGAAAGTTTTTCAATGTTGTTTCCTTGTACTTTACCGGAAGTATGAGCGTATGCTTATACTCCCACTAAAGTGGGGGCTAAATGTAGCGTCCTAAAATTGTGACACTTGCAATTTCGACCGCATTTGGGTCTTCACGATGGCGGTGCAACACTGAACCTGAATGGAGACCCCGAAACTTGTTCATGACATCAAAAACTGCATTTCTCAGCACCTTGGCCTAATCCTCCTTACACCTTGTTGTCCCTGGAGGTGGGACCATGGCGCCCAGCACCCTGGTCCTTCAGGACTAGGGTGCCCAGCACCCTGGTCCCCCAGGACCATGGCGCCCAGCGCCCTGGTCCCTGGCCCTATTTTGGGCCCGGTCTCTTATGGGGCTTCGGGTCTTTAAGTTTGCAAGTTGGAAAATAATATTTCCTAGTCGGCCTAAGGTCGGGAAAATCAGTCTTTCAACCCTAATTGACAAGTATATAAACTGCATTTCCTCTCCCATTTGAGGAGGGACATAGATGGAAAAAAGGCGGAAACGATATTAAAACATTCAAGCATTCAAGCATTTCTTCAAGCAATTGATCATTCTAAGTCTCCATTCAAGGCTAAGTGTTGCATTCAAGACAAGGATTCAACCATTGAAGAAGAGATCACATACAACATACAACATACTACATACATTACACCTTCGCATGTAAGAATACAAACATTCTTACAACAAGGTATCAGTACTTGTTTACATTACAAACATTTACATTTACAGCATTCTCATTTCTTGGTTAATTCCAAAACCGGGGTTTGACCTAAAGGCAAACCCCTCATCCCTAACCCCCCAATCGTCCTCTCTTTTCTGTGTGTAGGTTGCAGGTATGTGGTTGTAATTGAAGATCTGGAATCCTTGTGCAGAGACGAACAGATCCCCCTTCGTTTCGCAGATTTTTCGGAGGACCGTGTGCACACCGGGCGCCATCGTCCCGTCAACTTTCGCTCAAATTTGCAGAACAGTACCATCTTGACATTTTACTGCTAATTCCAGGTCCGCAGCTTCATCTCATATCCCTATCTCTATGTATAAGCGAATCTTTCCTACTTTACATGCATTCCTAGTTCAATCATTCTTTCCACATTTCTTTACAAAAGAGGGTATCCTTGCTATCACAACCCTTGAAACTCATATAGAATCCAATCTTGCATTGTGTGGGATTGGATCTTGTGGGTTTCAACCCCTCTTTTGAATGTAAAGTCTCTCCTAAGTGAAAACCATCAACCCTAGTGACTCTCCCTTCTCTCTCCTTGGAGTCGGGGAGGGGAGAACGACTAGGGTTCGATTTTTCCGCTTTACAGATAGGACTGGATATATCAGCCGGTTTGGCTTGACTCCCGGTTGCCTTTGGAGTCTCCATCTGTGTGCTCTTCACCGCTTTCACTGCCTTGTCTGCTTCTTCCTTCTTCTTTTCTTGTTCCTTGTCTTCTTCTTCTTTCTTTTTCTTCTCAGCTTCCTTCCTCTTCTCCTCTTCTTTCTCTTCCTCTTCCTTCTTCTTCTTTTCTTCTTCCTTCTTCTTTTCCTTTTCTTTATCCTCCTCTTCCTTCTTCTTCTTTTCTTCCTTATCCTCTTCTTCTTTCTTTTTCCTCTCATCTTCTTGCTTCTTTTTCTCTTCATATTTTCTTTTCTCCTCTTCCTCTTTTCTCTTCTCTTCCTCTTTCCGCTTTTTCTCATCTTCATCCCTCTTCTTCTTCTCTTCTTGTTCCTTACCTGCTTCCTGTCTGTCCTCGGCTTGCTCACTGCCCTGTTCAGCCTGTTGCCCCTATTTTGTTCCCTCAGAATGTATGTCCTGAGTGACATCTTCTACGTTCAAGGCATCGACATCAATAATGTCAATTGGTTCTTCAACTGGGTTTCCTTCTTCATCAAAAACTTCATCCGGTTTGGATATGACCGGTTCTTTTTCCACTTGCAAGTTGGCCATACGTTCTTTGTGAGCTTGAATAGCATGATTCATATGTTGATGAGTGTCTTTTTCAATATCATCAATTCTTCCCTCTAACAGCCAGAGTCTTCTTCTCCTTGTGAAGAAGAGTCCCTTATTTTGGTCCAAAACATCAAATAATTCTAAGTTTGAGAGGTCAGGAAAGTACTATGCAAAGACTTTCTCCCTAATCTCTTGTTCTTTTTCTATGGCAATGCACCATTTATTATCTAATGCCTTATATAATGAATCTGGTGTCTAAGATTTAATCTAATGCCTTATATAATGAATCCAGTGTCTGAGATTTAATCTTTGATGGTGACTAGTCATTCTTACTAGTCATTCTTACACAAATAAATAATAATTTCTTGTAGTACTTCTTCTTTCTCCTCATCACTAAAATCATCATAGTAATCTACTAAATCATGAAGTAATTTTATCCTAATATTCTTTATTGTTCTTTGACAATGTGTCAAAGGTTTATATGAGGAGATATCTATATTTACCAGTGCAGACGCTGCTGGTTCATTCTTCTTCATCTTCTTTGTCTATCTAGCCTTCTTTGGCATTTCATCAGACTTAGTCTCTTTAGAGTCCAGTTCATTTGACTTAGTCTTTCTTTTTCTTTCAAAGACTTTTGCTGGTGCCACTTTCGGTTTCTTCTTTGTAGGTGACCACTTGGTCACTCTTGGAGTTGCAGTAGTAGCCGATGCCGATGCTACAAGCACTGCCTTTGCTTTCTTTGTTGCTAGTTCTTTTCCTTTCTTAACAGAGGGTTCCTCGACCGGTGCAATTCTTTCCAAATAGGTTCTGGTCCTCTTTTCCTTGGGATCAAGAGGTGAGGCAATAAGGGTTGAGGCATACCCTTCTAGCATATTGTACATCACCTCATAGCCCATTGGCTCCACTTCTTCCATTCTAGGCTCAACAGCCTCCATTAAGCATTTGTCCACCTGGAAGGTGAAACATATGTCATCTTCATATTTCTTAACAATATCACCTGAGATCCTCATCCTTTGGCTCATCTTCCATCTAAACTCATCAAAATATTTGTTCAGCACATCAAGGTAACCGGTTCCGATAGCTTGAATGCTTTCCTTGATCTGCTTGGTTATCGATTGGTCAGGAGACCACTGGACATCTCCTACTCTAGGAAAGTAGCCTTGGAAATAGAAGAACAACCCAGCCAATAGTTGTCCGAACTTGAATCTCAGTGCATTATCCTGTTTAATCAACTTTAGATTAGATAGGAGTTGCCTCTGCATGCCGGTGCACAGGTCAAATGATGCATCCTCTTTAATCATCCGATAAGTGGCATTTACCGCTGCAGCAGATACAGAGTTAATCCTGCTGGATGAGAATGTTCTATAGCTTATCACCATGCAGGCATACTTAACAAGATCATCCTTGATGGAGTTGATTTTCATGCCTCGTGAATCGCTTGTTGAACCGGTGAGCTTGGCCATTTCAATTTTGCTTACCGTTCTTAGGGCTAGCACTTCCCCTATGTTGTAGAAACTGGTGATTGCATGAATTGCCTGAGGTGTTATATCATGCATCCTCTCCAGGTACATCTTGTCACCATGGACTCTGCTCAAAATGATCCTAATATGATCCTCTATAAAGTCTTCCAGAAAATATACTGCATTATGGAGTTTCTTCTTCTCTAAGATACTATATTCTAGTTTGATTTTCTTGTCCTTTCCACAAAATAGTCCTAGTTGAGAATGGATGGCTAGAGACCCTAGGTCTTCAATCTTGCAATCAATATAATCAGAAATTCCTTCTTCCACTATCACTCCAGCTGGAACTTGTGATAGGGCATTATACTTTGACTTCCTTTGAATGAAACTTTCAGACTCAATGGATGTACTAGAATTGGTATGAGATGTGGAAGCCATTGTATAATATTTTAAGAACTCGAGGAATAACTTTAAAATGCGAATTTAGGGCTTTCTAATTCTGCTTCACTCCTCACTCCGTCGGTTGCCAAATCACCACTTTGTGTTCTTCACTTGACCATTTGCAAACTGAATTTGAATCTCCTTCAAGACTTGTCAATTTCTTGAAATCTTAGCTCAAATCGCCTTTTCTTCGCTCTGCACTTCGAAAAAAATTTCTTCGCTCAAAAACAGATAGTGAGAAATGATTTGAAATATGCTTTTATACATGTCTCACCTACCGCCATTAATGCTCCTCTATTAGGGCATAAACCCTAATTTGCCTTTTTATCATTTCCAATCTTCTATCAAGCGATGGGTATCACATACCAATTAAGGTCTTTTACCGGTGTAATCGGGGGTTCAAAATATTTCACCGTTTGCTCCCCCTAAGCCATTTGAAGCTTAGTTTGTCGGTTCCAATATTTCCACACTAGGTGCAGAAACCGGTTCCTCTTCCAACATTGTTGGTTTCTTCCTCTAGGTTTTGTTCATGTCTGCTTGAACTGTTTCAACATCAATTTCTCCTTCCTAAGTGACCAGTATATCATCAGATATACTCTTCCTGCTTCTGCAGAATCTTGCAATGTGACTCAGTTTATTGCAGTGATAGCAAACCAATCCAGGTGCTCTCCAAGGTCCATTGTTCATGTTTCCATTCTTCCTTCTGCAAGTTGCAGCAGTGTGACCATGACCATGACAAATCCAATAGTTTTCTCTCCATCTGGCTGCTGGTTGATAACCATTGTTATTTGACTGATAATTGTAAGTATTAAACTGGTTGGGGTTCCGGTTCACAAAAGATTCTGGACGAGCTCCTTGGGTCCTCTGAGGATATCTTCCGATGTTGTTCATGATAGACCTGCATTCAGATGCTCTATGCCCAAACTTTTTGCATGCATAACAATGACCATTGAACTTATTGGATCTAGGTACATTGTTAATAAAGTAAGGAAAATTATTGTAGGCTTTTCTCCTACATACTTTGGCAGTGTGTCCTTCTTTAAGACAGTTAAAGCAAACAGTTTTGAATTTTTACTTACCTTTTCCTTTGAATGTTGGTTGCTTCTTTGACGCTTCAGCATTTGTTCCTGAGGATTCTCCTTCCTCATGTCTAGAGAAACCAAGTCCATTGGTATTCTTTACTGGTCTAGATGACTCAAGCTTTTGCTCTAGCTTGATAGTAATTTTGCTGAACTTAGCAAGTATTTCCTTTGACTCAGAGAGTTCTTTGGAAATAGTAGTATTTGTCTCCATTAGGCTTGCATTTTCATAGATGGCTATGTTCAGTTCATCTTGTACTCCTTTTTCCATTCTGCTCTCATGTAGGCGAGCAGCCAGTGCACTCATCTCTTGTTTCAACTTGGAGATCTCATGATATCTGTCCTTCACCAGATCTTCAACTTTCCTCCTATTCTCAAGCTCTTGACTAAACTGGATAGTCAGTCCTTCCAACTCCTTTCTCAGGTTGGAGTTTGATTCATTCAACTTATTTACTTCTGCTATCATGGCTTCCATATTTGCTTCATCTGTAGAACTATTTTCAAATAGCTCCATCAACTTTTCTGCATGTTCTCTCCTTTTTGCTTGAGATGCCTTTTATTTGACCATAAGATCATCATAGGCTTGCTCAGATTGAGTGAGCCATTGAGTAAGTTCCCTCAAGGTGTATTCCCCCATATCTCTTTCCAAATGGTTAAACTTATAGAAAGGTAGGCTCTAATACCAATTGATGAATACTAAGAGGGGGGGTGAATTAGTATGCCAAAAATCTCTGTCCTAAAACACTTAAACAATCTGAAGACAAACTGGTAAAATAGTTTAACAGATAGACTGATTATCACATATGCAAACCAAAATGCAAATAAAGCATTCACCCACAAAATCAATACAACCATAACACAAGATATTTGATGTGGAAACCCAAATGGGAAAAACCGTTTTCCACGGTGAGATGGAACTCACAAGTCACTATCTACAGAATAGAGACCAGACCGGTTAAGGTCTTACAATGTTCTTCACTAGAATAGATCCTGTTAGGAATCTCAATCTCTGTTAGGAGATAAGTCTGATTAAAGACTACCTTGCTAGAGGATTTTAGATTCACAGAGGTGAACCACCTTGTTAGAGGATTTTACAAAAGGCTTTTGGCCTACTTGGTTAAGGGCTACAGACTTGTCAAAGATGTGAGTAATCAACAAGTGTTTGATCTATCTAATAGCACAAACTGCTTGGTTAGATCCAATATAGCTCACTGCTAATACATTCCAGCATTACTTTAGTCTTCTCTATCTCTCACTTAGTTACAACTTGATCTTCTTAGATAAGATCACTCTTACAACAACTCATCTACCACCTTAAACCCTAGCACAACATAAACCCTTTCCGCAATAACCTAAAACCCCAGACATGATGTCTTTTTAAAGGAATCTGATTTCATGTCGGTCCAATAGGATTACATTACAATTTCCTAGGTTCAATGAATCTAGACATACTCAATAACACGACACAAGAAGCACTGTCAGTGTGTTGGCACCGTCAAACAATCAGTGGATTGGTAACTCATCACAAAATGTCGGTTGGTAACTCATCACAGAGTATTACCAGTTGATACAAAATATCGGTTGCCGGTTTGACAAAAGTGAAGACTGGTAAGAATATGTTATGCCACTTTGCTCCCTCGTACCACTTGAGATCTATGAACCACTTGGAGTCAACATGCCGCTTCAGACCGGGAAACACATTCTGCAAAATCACCAATAGTCTAAAGACTAGAATACAACATACCAGTTGGAACAGATACTGGTTGAGCTCTAGCTCATACATATAAGGGGATCTTAATGCAAGTGTGTGTCCATCAATGACAATCACAACATAAACATCAAAAACATGCCAACACATGTAACCCAAGGGAGTGGATGAGGCATTTATGCTAGGGAATAGTGGGTCCAAGATCAACCATGTGTACCATTGAACCAAGTATGTCAACACCAAGATGAGAACCACAAGTGTTGAACTGGCCATCCTAAGGAGCAACACCAGCCAAAGGCACATGGTTCTTGACAATCATAGATAATTCCCTCAACATCTCCAAGCCTCTTCTATCCAAGATCAACATGTCTCTCAGAGTGCTGACAACGTTTCCAGCCTGGGGGAGGACATTCTCTCGATTCAGGAAACCCTCAAAGTCTCTCTGATTCTGCTCTAGCATGTTAATTTGTTCAAAAATTAATGGTGTTGGTAGAATCATGATCAACAATAGGAGGGGAAGATGGAGGATAATTTATTAGAGAATTGTTCTGAGAATTGGATTGCGAATCAGGTGGAGAAGGACCCCATGTCAAAATGGTCCTAAGAGAAAAGAAGCCAGGAAATCATTCAGGTCGGGAAGTTCGTTAAACATTGGACCCAGCCTAGGAGGACTATAGCGATTCGTAGGAACTCTCTTCCTAGAAGTCCTTCTCACAACAATTATCATGGTAGTCTGGGTTGTAAAACTCATGGACAAGCTTTACAACACTTCGACCACACTACTAGGATGTTGCAAGTATAGCACTCTGTGATAAAGAGAGTTGTTTTAAGGTTGAGATTGATTATTATTTTATTTTTTTACTTTTCTTTAGATTTGAAATGTAGTTAGGAAATGAATATTAAAGAAAATAACAATGCAATTTTTTCACATTGGGTTCACCAAAATGTAGAGGACCGGATTTGTTACCCTCAAGGTGATGGACCTCAAGGAACAAACCTACCTTCACTCTACCTCACTTAAACTAGCGCCAAGGGTGAGGGAGGGGGTGAAAATGCAAAACTAAGTATAGAATGAAATAAATGACTGCCAAATAGAATTCCCAAACAACTTTGTTAAGCCTTTATCCCAAGGATGAGCACGTAGAATTGGAACACTAGTGCAACACATTGTCATCCTGTACTCATGAAGTACAGAAGTACGAAAAGTGATACATACAAATATATTATTAAATAATCACAGAGAGACAACAGATTAAGCTAATACCATAGAATGTAGAATACTAAAATGAAATGGGAAGGAGGGATGAGGGAAGCTCACAACCCGTCCATGATTGAAGCCTCCCACAAGATGAAAACTTTTCCTCGACTATAAAACCTGCACACAAGAAACAAGGAAAATTTTGGGGGTTGTGTTTTGGAGTCTGCCTCAGTCAGATCCTCATTTTGGTGTTTACACCTCCATGGACAACCCAAATAATAGCAATACAGAAAATCAAAATGATAAAGATAAAAGCGATATGATTAATATAATAAATAAATTAAAAATAAGAGGTTATAGATGCACAAATGAACCAAGAAGAGTAAGTAAACTCTCCCCAACACTTGTGAAGACGACACCATGAGTTCTTCAAGATAGTGCAACAATGGTGGTTTTGTGAAAATATTTGAATATTGCCCAAGAAGATTAATAAAATATTAAACCTATAAAAAATGATCAAGAATCCTCAAAAATGCCTTCAAACTAGAGAGATATAGGCTCTAGAAGGTTAACCGATGTTGGTGGGTGCATGCAAAGGTGTTATGATTCCTTCTAGGAACATGAGTGAGACTCAAATGGCCACCTGTAAACTATCATATTTGTGGGATGTTAGCACGTTGCACAGATGTCTACGTGTCATGCTAGTGTCCTACAAATGACATGTCAACAGAGTTGGTAAGATTCCAATCTAGAGCTAACGAAGTGATCTAGGTGGGCAAAAAGACAAAAGCAACGGTACATGACCTTCGATGATGTGGATGAATGTGCCATTTGTTGCGTTGGATTGTACAGGGTGTTATTTTTCATATTACAATAACTAGTTTTACTTGTAATTAGGATGAATAGAAGAATGTAATGAGATGCAAATAATATCTATAATATGGTATTATTGAATAATTTATAATTTAATTGTTATTGTAAATTTAATAAAACCTAATCTAGACGAGGATGATTAGGTTGAAAAATCAATTTTATAATAACTAATATGCAAAGGATCTATGTTAATTTTATAATTAATAAATTGTGTTTTTTTAACTATCCACTTCAACTATACATTATGGATATATTGATGTTATTAGTCTAGACGTGTAACTTCCAATAGGAAAAGAGAGAACCATTAGGAACCTAAATCTAACCTTAACCCACTTCACTTTGTGAGTTAATGTGTTTTGATATCCTAGCAAAATGATTGTCATAAGTCTAATAGACACATAAGACCTTAAATATGAAGCATAATATTTTGATTATTTGAATCGTAAATTTGGAACCTTACATCATTATGTTGGTGGATTGATGTAATCCCTTGTGTCCAAATGTGTTGCTTTGTGTGAAAATATACACAAAAAATTTGGCATGCTTTTTAATGTTATGAAAAAAAAAAGAGGGATAAAATGACATTTTTGGGATCTCAACCCATGTACCTATTGGATGAATATTATAGAGAGCTAAATTTGACCATCACCATTCCTTGAAAATTTAATCTATAATTAATTGAATATTTAACCATAATTATTCAATTCATTATCCCATTCCTATACCATTGTGAATCAAATTAAATTTTATTATTTTATTAATTATAATCACCATTCATGTATTATTCATCAATATTCACCCACACCTATTTATAACCTAAACCATTTAATCTTATTTCTCCTAGATAGTCCACCTTAGGTAAATAAATCTAATTATTCAGTTAGCTAAGTCCCATATCCCTTTTTAAAAATTCAATAATTAATTAGTTCTGAATTTTTCTTTTGGGAATTTTGTCAAGTGGGAGCTAATATAATTAGCCACTTAATCCCCCACTTTCACATCCCTAACCTTGTCAAATCTTCCCAAATCCTCCATATTTCCACATATGTACATAGGTATAGCCCTTTGTACACAAGACATGAGCCTTTATACACGTGACATGGTCTTGGTAACATGTCAGAGGGGTCAAAGGACTTTACCTTCTATCAAGGGTACTCCTAAGTACCCTTTCCTTCATGTCCATCCATTTCCTCCAAGAATATTATCCACCATTAATTATCTCCTTGATCCCTCTCCCTCCATCTCTTCCAGCCAAATGTAAACACCTTTCAACCTCTAATATTTCATGGATCTCAACCAATGAGTTATTGATTTTATCTTTTAGTAGTATCCACCCACTAGTCTCTTCAAAAACATATAAATTGCAAACCACCCCTATCCATATAGAAATAATGTCTTGCACAACCATATGCTACTCGCAAGAGTACTCACATCCAACCATCCATGAGAACAACCACCTCAAAATGGGATAATAAGGATTGATATTTGTAAGATACATATTTCTCTATCAATGCTTACTAATCTTTATGCTTAATATGAGTGTTGCATTTTTTTTAATAGAATAGGTTAATATAATCTCAGTTTTTTCTTGCATTATCAAAATTTATTGTACAAGGGTGCTTTGGAAAGGGTTTGGAGTTTATTTTGGGCATGGGAAGGTACTTTTAAAGGCTCCTAAAAAGAGCTCCAATGTATGAAGTCCTAGATGCCCTATTCTGGAAAGTGTACCTCGTGATTTAGAGGTAGATCCATGTGAACTCACATGAGCAGTCCAATCCACATGAGGTGAGACCCATGTGAACTTAAATGTGTGGAGTCAACTTGAGGATGATGTGGGAAGGTAGAATCATATTAGAGAGGTGTCAACTTGAGGATGATGATATGAAATTCTCATATAAGCTCCCTTTGTTAAGAATTTAGAATTCTTTGTTGCATTATAAAAAAATGAGGGTGAGTGGAGATGTCTTGGGAGAATAAAAGGAAAAGGGGATGAAAAAGGATGGAAGGTTGAAAGAGGATGATGGTTTCATTTTCAAGTATCTCATGGAAGAGATAAGTCCTTTCCATATCATTGTTAAATGTTGTATGATTATTATTCTGATATGATTAATCCTTAGTAGTGTGTGGGTGCTGTGTTGAATAAATAGTGAGTATGTAGCATATTAGATAGTGATGTGCTTTTTATGGTTGCTATGTGAGTTGTGGCGAAGAATGTTATTTTTATGGTTATGGTTTAAGATTAAGCTTAACCAACTTGTATATGTTTGTACCCACATGTCTTCAAATATCATTTTTTAGTTCTCTTTTCTTTTCTTGGTGTGAACATGTACATCACCTAAGTAGGTACAATTTACTCAAGGTTACATAGAGCATATCTAACCCAAAATTCATTTTTTTATTAAAATTTGAATTGTCATTTTCCACCATTTTCTCATTGCTATCGAGTACAAAATTCATTATGTTTTTGTAATTAGAGACATTCATTTGAACATTAAAATTGGGCATCCTAGAACAAATTGAAACTCAAGAACTAAAGATATTTAATAAGAACAATTTACTTTCAAACACTAAAAAGATTAAAAATATTGTATCAAAATCAGCACTTGGATTACTTGCACATTTTGTACTATTTATTGACCTTTTTTGTGAGTTTAAGGTTGATCCAATCAAAGGGGTGACCTTAGAGAGCTCGACCTTTGTGATTCAACAATATCCCTTATGTATTTCTAAATAGCATCATTCCTTAACAATAAGCAATGAGCAATTAATGTAGCAATTGAGATATTAGAAGTTTAAATTTCAGAAACTTGGGACAACAAATTAGAGGCCTAGTGCATAATTTTTCCATTGTTAGAGAATCAACCAATGGAAGAGTACAAATCTACAAATAATTTCAAGAAACATATATAGTGAGGATATCTAGTGCTTGTAACCTAACCATTTTATTCTTTGTTACCTTAAAATATTATTTAGATTTTCATTCCAAAATTAACTGACATTAATTATTATTGTATTTGATATGCTTCCATTTTATTAGCCTTAGAAAGTGTATATTTGTGTACAACTATAAATGAAAGCCTTTTTGTCTCCACATATATATTTCAAGAAAAATTATCAAGAATTTCAATATAGAAATTTATAAACAAGTTATTTAAATGAAAGTAAAAAGTTAAAAATATTATATTGACAATTCAATAAAAAACATATTTGTTTAAAATATAAGTTATATAATATAATTTAAAACTTATAAACAGGTTGTTTAAATGAAAGTGATCCAAAAACACTATAAAGAATAATATAAAACAGACATATTTATATAAAAAAAAATGAAAAACCACTTAAAAGCATATAGAGTACAGTTTATGCATTACAGAAAGAACAGACTATCAAATTCTACAGACGGATAAAAATTGCTATACCATGAAATATATTACCCTTAATAAAGTGTATATTTCGTTACAAAAAATATAAAACAGATACAAATTTATCAAAGAAAAAATGCAAAACCACTTAAAAGCATATTGAGTACAGTTTATATATTACAAGGAGAACAGACTATCAAATTCCACGGACAGGAAAAATGCCATACTACAAATAATATTGAAATAATCGCATTCATTGAAACAATAAGCTAGAGATAAGAAGTGGCTCATCACAAAATTCTGCTTTCATAACCTAAAATTCTAAAGAACTTGATAGCAACAAAGGGGAGCTCTGTGAGGAAAATTTTAAATTCAAAAATAAAACTTTCTGTCAATACCCAACATCAAAACTCACAAGATCGAAAAGATTAAAAACTAGTCATGACTATTTAACTTCCACAAAAATCGCATCACAATATTTGGATCACATATCATGTCCTTTTATAAGAGTTGAAGAAGATTCGAACAACTACTTATGAAAATAAAATTTGCAGAAAAACAAAAACTCATAGTCTGTCATAAACTGAAATCATTCGATTGATATTTGGTCCAAACCCAATCATGCAGCCTCAGATTTCTTCTTTTTAGCCATAGCTGGACCAACCCTAATGGCTCTACCAAAACATACAAAGCCGTTCATTTCATCCAGGGCCCAGATTTGATCCAATTCATCTTCAAACCTCACAAAACCAAATCCTCTCGAAAGACCTGTAAATTTATCCATCATCACCTCCGTTCCCCTAACAGATCCATACTTGGCAGAAAACAGTTGTTCCAGAATATCTGAAGTAATAACAGGTGATAAACCTCTCCAGAATATCTGAAGTGATAACAGGTGACAAACCTCCCACAAAAATGTCGAAGGTTGATCCCATGTTTGTGTTACCATCAGCTGCCCAGTTGAGCTTGAAAAGCTTTCCCGCATTTGGAAGGTGACTGACTGCAATGTGAGTTTGCAGAACACTCGCAGCTGCTTCATGGCTCCTGAACTCCAAGAACCCATAACCTTTGGATTCTCCTTTCTTATTTCGCATAACCTTAATGGATACAAAATCATTATTGGATGCGTAACAATACCCAATAAATATTTCAGTCATCCAATACTCCAGATCTCCAATCCAGAGAGTTCTGTTTCGAGATGAAGTGGCTTGGATGGACTGTTCAGCTTGTGCTTCCATTGTTTGCCTCGCACTTCCTCTCAATCTGCTCTTCGATTGATTCAGCCCAATCGTGTAGTTATTTTATACTAGCCGAGGCATTTATAGATTCAAACCCAAGGTTTCAAAACCCTTCACAAAGGAAGGCTGCTGTGGGTATAATGAAACACCGGAATTCTAAATTGGATGCTTGAAAATAGATTTTTTTTTCTTGAAAAGAGGTTATTTAAAGATGAGATATTAATTAAATAAAAATTAATAAATAATGTTGTTGAGTTTTATTTTAATTACTTAATTTTTAATCTGATAGAAATTTACTATTAAATTTAGCATTAAACTTGAAAACCTTTCACAAAAGATGGCATTGGTATAATGAAAAAAACAATCTAAATTCAAAATCGGATGTTTGAAAATAGAAGTTTTCTAAAGATGAGATATTGATTAAGTGAGAAGTAATAAAATCTTTTCATATTTAAGTAATAAATAATGTTGTTCAGCCTTCCTTCAATTACTGAAGTCTCAACTTGATAAAATTTTACTGTTAATTTAACTTTCAGCTTGAAAACCCTTCACAAAGGAAAGCAGCCATTGGTATTATGAGAGAGAAAAAAAAGTGAATTCAAAATTCCTGATTAAAAATGGAAGTTTTTTATTGATGATATATTGATAAGTGAGAAGTAATAAAATCATTTCGTTATAAATAATGTTGTTGAGTTTTGTGTGTTTAAAGCTCACCTTTAATTACTTAACTCTCAACTTGATAAAAAATACCGTTAATTATGCAAAGTTGGTTCCTCAAATAACTACAAATATGTATCAATTATTTTTTTAAAATTCAATACCCCTCACAAAAGTAGGGTCTTCATAAAAAATTGTGTAGCTTTGGAAATCCTTAAAAAAACAAAATCACAATTCAAAGCCTTATGTTTAAAAGTAGATTTCTTATTAGAAAGAGGTTTTCTAAAGATGAGATATTGATTAAATGAGAAGCAATAAAATATTTTCATATTTAAGTAATAAATAATGTTGTCGAGTCTTTATTTAATTACTTAACTCTCAACTTGATAAAAAAATTCCTCCATTGTGTAAAGATATATTTTTTAAAGAAAATTCAATACCCTTCACAAAAATAGGCTCTCTGATTATAAAAGGTACTATTTATGATTCCAAGGAAAAATATCTGCTCTTCATAAAACCTTTCACAAAGATATATTGTTTCCAATCAAAAAATGATAGTTGTAGGTATTTTGAAGAAATAAAAAAATCAAAATGGAATGTTTAAAAATAGATTTCTTATTCTAAAATGAGATATTGATTAAGTGATAATTAATTAAATATTTTCATATTTAAATAATAAACAATGATACTGAACTCGTGAGAAGTAATTAAATCCTTTCATATTTAAGTAGCAAATTTTACATATTATATCTCTTGTGTGTTTATAGTTCACCTTTAATTACTTATCTCTCAATTCATAAAAATTTGCAGTTATATTTGGTTCCTTAAATAATTACAAGGATGTATCAATTTTTTTTTTAAAATTAATACCCATCACAAAAGTAGGCTCTCTAATAAAGAAAGGTATAGATTCTAAGATAAGTATCTGTAAATTAATAAAAAATAATTATAACCCTTCAAAAGGTAGGCTCTCTAATAAATGAAGTTGTCTTCAAATAGATGTTTTATGATTTCAAGTGTTTTTTAATAAATATTTCATGAGTGCAGTGTCTTTAATTGAAGCATTTATTGTTTCAAAGATACTTTCTAAAAAATAAAATTTATTAGGTGAGAAACAATTAATTTTTTTGTATTAAATATAGAGTGAAAAGCCGTTACATCATCATACTTGTATCAAAGTATCAAGCGATCAAACCAAAAAGATTTTGTGTATATCTAGCCCCTATGGTGAAAATGAGCCTATACAATGCCTCATACTATACATATAGTGACTCATACTTGAAATTTTACATATACAAGTAGATCTAATGTTTTAAGGGTTACAAAAAGGACCATTACATGACTCATCATACCATTACAAGAATATCCAATGTTTTAATAAATTATGTACTTTAAAATATCCACTTCAACTATACATTATGGATATATTGAAGTTTACATGAGCCTATTTGTAAAAGAGAGAACCATTAACAAACTAAATCCAACCTTAACCCACTTCCTAAGCCTAGTAAAATGTGTTTCATAAGCCTAATATACAGTAGGACCTTAAATGTGAAATATGATATTTTAATTATTTGAATGATAAATTTGGAACCTTAGATCACTATGTTGGTAGATTGATGTAATCTCTTGTGTCCAAATGTGTTGGTTTATGTAAAAGTATTTTTTCTCCACAATTTATGTGATCAATTAGAATTAAATATTTCTTTTAATAATGCAATTTAAGATGACTGCTTATTTTATAAGCAGCAAAATTTTACATTCATGGGGCCACCAGCTCCACAAAATACTAAAAAAATTGAGCAGTGGCTGCTAGCCAAAATAAGCTAAGCAGCAGCATGGGGACCTGCCCTAATTGTCATTTATTTAATCAAAATTAACCTGTATCTGATTTGCTTCCGTTTTATTAGCCTTAAGAAAGTGTATATTTCTGTACAACTCTATATGGAAGCCTCTAGGGCCTCCACTTATATATTCCTAAGACAATGGATCAAGAATTTCAATATAAAAATTTATAAGCAAGTTCAAATGAAAGTTGAAACTTCAAAATATTGTATTGACATTTAAAAAAAATCATATTCTTTCTAATATAAATCAATTAATGCAATTTAAAATATCAATCTTTAAAATCGCTATATAATTACATCCAAAAACACTTAAAAAATATAAAACAAACCGCATTCAGTAATAAATTTGAAAAGCCATTAAAAGCATATAGAGTACAATTTATATATTACAGGAAGAACGGACTATCAAATCCTACAGACAGGAAAAATTGCAATATCTTGTATAATATTAACTTTAATAAAGTGTATATTTCCTTACAAAAATATAAAACAGATACACATTTATTAAAAAAAAAAAAAGCAAAACCACTTATAAACATAGAGTACAGTTCATATATTACAGAGAGAACAGGCTATCAAATCCTCCAGACATAAAAAACTGCAATAATATGAATAATAAAAAAGCAAAACCACTTAAAAACAGAGTACAGTTTATATATCACAGGGAGAACAGGCTACCAAATCAATACTATGAATAATATTGAAATGATCGCATTCATTGAAACAATAAGCTAAAGATAAAAAGTGGGGCATCACAAAGCCAGAGCCGAAATACAGAAGCTTAATTCGGCTTTCATAACCTAAAATTCTAAAGAACTTGACAGCAACAAAGAGGAGCTCTGTGATGAAATTTTTTAAATTAAAATAAAAAACTTTCTGCCAATACCCAACATCAAAACTCACAAGATCAGGAAGATCAAAAACTGGTTAGGGCTAATTAACTTCCATCAAAAATCACATCACAATCTTTGGATCACATATGATCGTCCTTTAATAAGAGTTGAAGAAGATTCGAACAACAACTTATGAAAATAAAACTTGCCAAAAAAAATCTCAGTCACAAACTGAAATCATTCGATTGATGTTTCGTCCAGACTCAATCGCGCAGTCTCCAATCTCTTCTTTTTAGCCGTAGCTTGAGCAACCCTAATGGCTCTACCAAAACATACAATGCCGTTCATTTCATCCAGGGCCCGAATTTGATCCAGCCCATCTTCAAACCTCACAAAACCAAATCCTCTGGAAAGACCTGTAAATCTATCCGTCACCACCTCCGCTCCTCTAACAGATCCGTACTTGGCAGAAAACACTTGTTCCAGAATATCTGAAGTAATAACAGGTGACAAACCTCCAACAAAAATGTCAAAGGTTGATCCCATGTTTGTGTTTCCATAAGCTGCCCAGTTGAGCGTGAAAGGCTTTCTGGTATTTGGAAGCTGACTGACTGCAATGTGAGCTTGCAGAAAACTGGCAGCTGCATCATGACTCCTGAACTCCAAGAATCCATAACCCTTGGATTCTCCATTCTTATTTCGCATAACCTTAATGGATACAAAATCATTCTTTTTTCCATAACAACACCTAATAAATACTTCAGTCATCCAGTACTCCAGATCTCCGATCCAGAGAGTTTTGTTTTTAGAGAAAGCGGCTCCGACAGATTGTTCAGCCTGTGCCTCCATAGTTTGCCTCGCACTTTAACCTAAAAGGTCTCTCAATCTGCTCTTCGATTGATTCAGCCCAATAGTGTAGTTATTTATAGTAGCCAAGGTGTTTAAACCAAAGGTTTCAAAACCCTTCACAAAGAGTGCAACAATTCAAAATGGGACATAAATAGATTTGATGTTAGAAACAGGTTATTTGATATTGATTCAGTGAGGAGCAATAAAAAGAATTATATTTAAGTAATAAATAATATTGTTGTCTTTCTTTAATTACTTAATTCTTAATTTGATTAAAGTTTACCGTTAATTATGATAAGTGGGTCTTGTTTTTCTTTAATTACTTAACTCTTAATTTGATTAAAGTTTACCGTTAATTATGATAAGTGGGTCCTAGAATAACTATAAAGATATATCCAATTTTTAAAAAGGTTTTCTAAAGATGAAATATTTTTTATTTATTTTTACTTAATTGAAAGGTATTCCCACAACGGGCCTGCCACCACCCAACATGCCTTGTCCTGTCAAGTTGGGGCCAAGATGAATGAGATATTGATTAAATGAGAAGTAAGAAAATATTTTCATATTTACTTAAGTAATAAATTATGTTGTTGAGTCTTGTGTGTTTAACTAGCATTCACTTTTAATTACTTAACTCTCAACTTTATAAAATTTACCAATTCAAAATCCCATGTTTAAAACTAGATTTTTTTGTTCTAAAGAGGTTTTCTAAAGATGAGATATTGATTAAATGAGAAGTAATAAAAAAAATCATATTTAAGTAATAAATAATGTTGTTGAATCTTCCTCTGATTACTTAACTCTCAACTTGATAAAATTTGCCATTAATAAGGTAAAGTTTGTGCCTCAAATAATTACAATGATATATCTTTTTTAAAGAAAAATTCAATACCTTTCACAAATGTACCCTCCCCTATTAAAAAGGGTATTGTTTATGATCCCAAGGAAAAAAATCAAAACCCTCCAAAATGTAGGCTCTCTAATAAATGAAGTTGATATCTTGAAATAGATGTTTATGATTCCAAATGCTCTCTAACAATACTTCACAAAGGAAGTTTGATTTTCATAATTATGTAGTGAGATAGGTTTACAAATAGAAGAAGTTGTAATACATGTGATTCTATAACCAAACCAAATAAAGCCTTTCACAAAGATAGATTTTTTCCAATAAAAAAATGGGAGTTGTTGGGATACAATTGAGTGAGAATTAATTAAATTTTTTCATAGTAATAAATAATGATAATGAATGAGTGAGAATTAATAAAATATTTTCATATATAAATAATAAATAATGTTGTTGAATTTGTGAAGATAAGCCCACTCTCAAATTTTATATATTGAAGTTCACCTTTAATTACTTAACACTCAATAGATACATTACGATTAAATTCGGTTCCTTAAATAACTACAAAGATATATCAAATCTGTAAAAAAAATCAATACCCTTCACAAAATTAAGCTCTCTAATAAAGAAAGGTATAGATTCGAAGATAACTATCTACGATTCCAAGAAAAATAATTGGAACTCTTCTAAAGACAGGCTTTCTAATAAATGAAGTTGTCTTCAAATAGATGTTTATGATTCCAAGTGCCTTTTTTTAAATACTTCCTAAATGTAGTGCCTTTAATTAGAACATTTTAAAGATACTTTGACTTTCTAAAAATGAGAGATTGATTAGGTGAGAAACAATTAATTACTTTTCTAAATATAAATAATATATGATTGGGTTAACAATTATGGATATCAATGGGGGGTGCCTTGCAAGCAGGTTAGATAACTTTGTATCCCCTTTTTTTGTTTCCCCATGCATGAAGGATATGTGGTGTTGGGTTAGGGACAAACTGGTCAAGAAGCTTAACAAGTGGCACAGGCATTACCAATCCCTAGCAAGGAGGATCTAGGTGTGCCAGAAGATCCTTTCTTCATATACCATCGACTATGCATTGGTGTGGATATTTTGTAATTACCAAATGCTTGAGGTGCAGAAAGTTATAAGGAACTTCTTATGGTCGGATGGGAGAGGTGGTAGGAAGCAACATTTTGTTAAATGGGAATGGTGCTAAAGGGAGAAGAAAGATGGTGGTCTGGGGCTTAAAAGTTTAATAATTCATGGGATAGCACTTGCAGCCAAATGGATCTTCCACTCTCTTAGTGGCAATGAGCAATGGAAAGTCCTAGTTAGGAATAACATCATGATGGCAGTACCCAAGTAGGCCAAGGCATGGAAGAATCTCCCCTTTAGTGACCTTGTTGCTAGGAATTTCTTGGTATCTGTCCTAGGCTCCTTATTATTCAATACCATTTGGAAGGCATGGGAGTATGTAAGGGTGCAAATCTCTAATTGTAGGGTCAGAAGAAGTCTCTCTATTAGTGGTGAGAGGTCCATTTGGTGGAACTTGTTTCATAAAGGGAAACCCCTTGCTCTTGTTCAAGGGTGCTCAACTAAGAATTGGGATAACAAAGGTATTAAGTGCTTTAAAGACCACATCAATAGGAAATGATTGATACCTTGGGATGAGTTATCCTAGACCTTCTCCCTACCTGCATCTAATTGGAGAACCTACTCCATTTTAAGGGAGGCTTGTAATATGTTACAACTCCCCAAGAGTTGCCGAGTGGATAATGATGGATTTCTCACTTTCAGTTGGAAGGATGGCACCTTGCTTATTAATGTTAAGGCAAAAAATGTTTATAATTCTTGAACAACTAGTAACTCCATAATTTCTCATATTAATGATGTTTGACATACTAGTTGGATTGATAGCAAATGGAAGCATATTTTTGGAAATTTATGGAGCAACAAAGTTGCTCCTAAGAAGAAATGTTTTAAATGGTTGTTTATTATTAATAAGCTTCCTTGTAGAAATGATCAAAACTTTGTTGATATATTTAATTTGTGTAAGGTGACTAAGAATATCCAGCATATTTTGCCTGGTTGTATCATTGCCAGGAAGATATGGCTTCTATTTGGTATTTCCATTTCTGAAAATGTTAATATTTTGAACATTATTACTGGTTCTACGTAGGGATTGAAATAAGATTGTAATATGTTTTATTTTATTCTTACTTGTGAAATTTTATGGTACATATGGATTATCATAAATGAAGATAAGTTTCAAGGTAGGGATAGAAAGATTACTGAGTCTTTTCCTAGACTTGTACTTTACATTATGTTGAATTGCAGGTGAAACTAGTAATGAGACTAGCCACAAAGAAGTTTGAAATATTCATGGAGGATGGTCATACGAGGATATTTAACTCAGAACTCTCATATGGTTTCACATGGAGTAGGGAGAATTTAGAAAGGACACCCTTTGTCAACTCCCTTGTAGCTTGTGTAGCAGAAATCAATGAAGGGAGGAGGGACGAGAAAGAATTCATGGCTCAACTTGCCATACATGGAGCATTCCCAATGAGGGAGGGCAGATATATTATATGGATGGAAGGTCCTCTTGGTTGGGCCTCTTGGATTGATAACAAGTTAGCTGGTTCTCCCCCACTTTTTGGATGTATAGTGTTGTGTATATGGAGTATTTTTTTCTCAGTTCTTA
This sequence comes from Cryptomeria japonica, assembly GCF_030272615.1. Classification (NCBI taxonomy): domain Eukaryota; kingdom Viridiplantae; phylum Streptophyta; class Pinopsida; order Cupressales; family Cupressaceae; genus Cryptomeria; species Cryptomeria japonica. The sequence continues at coordinate 43,756,427 of NC_081413.1, forward strand.
TACTCGGCCATGCTCTTTATTCTATATATTCAATATAATGTCTGAAGTTGAACTTTTATAGTTAGGCCTTTGGTCTTGGCATGACCTAACAGTTTCGATATTTTTTGTAACTGTTTATCCTTTATATTCAATATAAAAAAATAATATAACAAGTTATTATGTTTGTGAAACTCGACCAATCTTCAACTATATTGTATTTATTTTATAATAAAAATTTATATTTTGAATGATTTTAGAGTAAAATCTCACCTCTTCATTTAAAAAAAGTTCATTATTAGTTACTTGTTATAATTAGCCACTCACATTAATGATGAATACTAAGACGGGGGGGGGGGTGAATTAGTATACCGAAAAACACTGCACTTAAACACTTAAACAATCTAAAGATAAACCGGTAAAACAATTTAACAAATAGACCAGTTATCACACATGCAAACCAAAATGCAAATAAAGCATTCACCCACAAAAGCAATACAACCATAACACAAGATATTTGACGTGGAAACCCAAATGGGAAAAACCATGGTGAGATGGAACACACAAGTCACTATCTGCAGAATAGAAACCAGACCGGTTAAGGTCAGACCGCTTAAGGTCTTACAATGTTCTTCACCAGAACAGATCCTGTTAGGAATCTCAATCTCTGTTAGGAGATAAGTCCTATCAAGGACTACCTTGCTAGACGATTTTAGATCCACAGATGTGAACCACCTTGTTAGAGGATTTTACAAAAGGCTTTCGGGCCTACTTGGTTAAGGGCTACAGACTTGTCAAAGATGTAAGTAATCAACAAGTGTTTGATCTATCTAATAGCACAGACTGCTCGGTTAGATCCTTGATAGCTCGTTCTTAATGCACTCCTGCATTACTTCAGTCTTCTACACATTGATATTCTTTCCAACTCCTCAACCACCTTAAACCCTAGCAACAACATAAACCCTTTCGACAACATCAACTACAAAAAAAACTAAAACCCTAGACATGATGTCCTTATAAAGGAATCTAATTTCATGTCGGTCCAATAGGATTACATTACAATTTCCTAGGTTCAACGAATCTAGACATATTCAGTAACACGACACAAAAAGCACTGCCAGTGTGTCAGCACCGTCAAACAATTGGTGGATTGGTAACTCATCACAAAATGTTGGTTGGTAACTCATCACAGAGTATTACCGGTTCATACAAAATATCGGTTGCCGGTTTGTCAAAAATGAAGACTGGTAAAAATGTGTTATGCCGCTTTAATCCCTCGTACCACTTGGTATCCACGAACTGCTTGGGGTCAACATGCTGCTTTAGACCGGTAAACACATTCTGCAAAACATCAATAGTCTAAAGACTATAATACAACATACCTACAACATACCGGTTGTGCTCTAACTCATATATATAAAGAGGATCTTAATGCAAGTGTGTGTCCATCAATGACAATCACAACATGAACATCAAGAATGCCAACAATCTCCCCCTTTGGCATTGATGGCAACACTTAGGAAAATAAAATTTTGACATCTAAGTGTTTTACAACAAAAACATGCCATTAGCAAAATTGCTTCCCCTAAGCATATACAGTATCCCTTAATCAATACAATGTATAGCAATTTTGCATACAAAAACATGCCATTGAGATATCAAAGCATATAGAAAAATTTTAAGTACCAGATACTTCTCCCCTATACTTCTCCAAAATAGAATACTTCTCCCCCTTTGCCAACAATGACAAAGTATTGCTAACAACCCTGTTTCCATTTGGTATATAAAAATAATAAAAGTTTATGACAATAAGGAGTAGTACTTGTCAAAAACAGATTTATAGTCCTGCAAGAATTGCTTCATTGATAGAGACCAAGACTCAAGTAGGGAGGTGGCCACTTCTTTCTCTGTTTGCATGTGGGAGACCTGTTCTTCCATGGCATCAACTATGCTCATCTCCTGTGTAATTGTCACGGCATCTAGGTTCAGATAACACTTCTGAAGAATTTGCAGACATGGAAGTAAAACCAGTTGTAGCTCCTGCAAATCTCTAGATAGTGTGCTAACCTCTTGCTCCATTTTCACTGACTGGATATGAAACCAGTGAATGGTTTGCCAATAAGTTGTGAAGGAATCATAAGGTGGCTTGAATGTGCTCAAGTAAGATTGTAAGTCTATTTGAAGCTTTTGCTTCTGAGCTAGCACATCATCATAGAACAGATGGGGTTGGCAGATTTTGCTAAGTAACAGATTTCCCTCATCCAAAGCGTCCCTTATATCCTTTTGGTCTTTCTGCAATTCAGACCAGAGCTCATTCAACTTCTTTACTAGAGCAATGTTAAGAGCTTTTTGATGCTCTTTCTTGACATTTGTCTCAGCTGCTTCTTCCAGGCTCTGCACCTGATCATCCACTACTGTGCATAGTAGCTTAAGTTTTGCTAGTGATGATTCAGTGTTGGGAAGATTTGTACCAGGTATCAAACCGGTAAGTGTGTCTACAACTGCTTGAAATATATCCTGCTCCTTCTTCCTTCGAATGATTTCAAAGCACTCTTGAGCAACCTTGATGCCTGCATTAGCTCCGATTCACTTGCAGACTAGAGATCTATAGGACTGGAGAGGTCAGCCGGTTTGGCTTGACTCCCGGTTGCCTTCAGAGTCTCCATCTGGGTGCTCTTCGCCGCTTCTCCTGCCTCTTCTGCTTTCTTCTTCTTCGCTTCTCTCCTCTTCTCTGCTTCCTTGTCCTCCTCACCCTTTTTCTTTTCTGCTTCCTTCTTCTTCTCCTGTTCCTTATCTTCTTTTTCCTTCTTCTTCTTTTCATCTTCTAGCTTCTTTTTCTCCTCTTCATCCTTCTTCTACTTCTCCTCTTCATCTTTCTTCTTCTTCTCCTCTTCATCTTTCTTCTTCTTTTACTCTTCATCCTTTTTCTTTTTCTCTTCTTCCTTCTTCTTCTACTTCTCTTCTTCATCCTTTTTTCTCTTCTCTTCTTCTTCCTATTTCTGCTTCTCTTCTTCATCCTTATTCCTCTTCTCTTCTTCTTCCTTTTTCCTCTGCTCAGCCTCTTTCTTTGCCGCTTCCTGACTGTCCTTAGCTTTCTTCTCCTGTTCAGCCTGTTGCTCTTGACCTGTTGCCTCAAATGGTATCTCTTGGGTAACATCTTCTCCATCTAGGGCATCGACATCAATAGTGTCGACCAGTTCATCAACCAGATTTCCTTCAACATCAAATGCTTCATCCGGTTTGGATATAACCGGTTCTTTCTCAGCTTGCCGGTTGGCTTCAGCCAATCGATGCATCTTCAGAGCGTCTAGGGTACGAGTGTGTGTATCCTTGAGCACTTCCTTACCTTTTCCTTCTAGTAACAGGAGTCTTCTTCTTCTCATGAAGAAAAGACCTTTGTACTTGTTCATTACATCGAACAGTTCCGAATTTGATACATCAGGAAAGTGTTCAGCAAATTTTTTTTCTCTTATTTCCTGATCTTGCTCTATGGCAATGCACCATTTATTGTCTAAGGACTTATACAAAGAATCTGGTGTTTCAGATCTAATTTCTGAAGGGGACCAGTCATTAATACATAAATATTGAATTATTTCTTTTTCCACTGCCTCCTTTTCATCATCATTAAAGTCATCAAAATAATCAATTAAATCATTCAATACTTTTCTCCTAATGTTTTTGATAGTTCTTTGACAATGTGTCAAAGGTTTGTAGGAGGAGATATCTATATTTACCGATGCTGAAGATGCCGGTTCATTATTTGTCTTCTTTCTTGTCTGACTCGCCTTCTTGGGCTGCTCCTCAGACATAGTTTCTTCTGAGTCTGGAGAGTTGCTTTTTGTCTTCCTTTTCCTCTCGAAGACTTTAGTCAATGCTACTTCTGGTTTCTTTTTGGCTGGTGACCGCTTGGTCACTTTTGGAGTTGCAGTAGTAACTGGTGTGGATGCTGTAGGCACTGCCTTTGCCTTCTTCTTTGCAGGTTTTTTCTCTTTCACTGCTAGTGGTTCCTCAGTTGGTGCTATCCTCTCTAGGTAGGTGTCGGTTCTCTTCACCTTAGGATCAAGAGGTGAGGCAATAAGGGTAGAGGCATACCCTTCCAACATGTCGTACATCACCTCATAGCCCATTGGCTCCACTTCTTCCATTCTAGGCTCAACAGCCTCCATTATACATTTGTCTACTTGGATGGTGAAGCAGCTATCGTCTTCATATTTCTTGATGATGTCTCTTGATATCCTCACTCTTTGGCTCATATTTCTTCTGAACTCATCAAAATACTTATTCAGAATATCAGGTTAACCGGTTCCAAGTGCTTCAATTCTTTCCTTGATTTGCTTGGTTACCGGTTGGTCACCAAACCACTGAACGTCTCCTACTCCTGGGAAGTATCCTTGAAAGTAAAAGAACAACCCACCCAATAGTTGTCCAAAATTGAACCTCAGTGCATTATCTTGTTTGATTGATTTTAGGTTCAATAGGAGTTGCCTCTGCATATCGGTGCATAGGTCAAATGATGCATCCTCCTTTATCATTCGGTAATCGGCATTTACCACTGTAGCAGATATAGAGTTGATTATGGTGGCTGAGAACATTCAGTAGCCTATCACCACGCAGGCATACTTAACCAGATCATCCTCGATTGAATTTACAGTCATGCCCTGTGAGTCACTCACTAAACCAGCGAGCTTGGACATCTCAGTTTTGCTAACTGTCCTTAGGGCTGGTACTTCCCCTGTATTGCAGAAACCGGTGACTACATGAATTGCCTGTGGCATGATATCATGCATCCTCTCCAGGTACATTTTGTCACCATGGACTCTCCTCAAGATGATCCTTATATGATCCTCTGTAAAGTCTTCCAGGAAGTATACAACATTATGGAGTTTCTTCTTCTCCAAGATACTATACTCCGATTTGATTTTCTTATCCTTTCCACAAAATAGACCTAGTTGGGAGTGGATGGCTAGAGACCCTAGGTCTTCAATCTTGCAATCTATGTAGTTAGAAATTCCCTCTTCTACTATCACTCCAGCCAGAACTTGTGATAGGGCATTATACTTTGACTTTCGTTGAATGAAACTTTCAGACTCAATAGATGCACTAGAACTGGTATGAGATGCGGAAGCCATTGTAGAAATTTTAAGAACTCGAGAAATACCTTTTAAAAAAACACGCGAATTTAGGGATTTTCGATTGTCCTTCACTCCTCACTTCGTCGGTAGCTGAATCACCGCATTGTGTTCTCCACTTGACCGTTTGCTATTTGAATTTGAATCTCCTTCGTGGTTTCTCAATTTCTCCAAATCTCTACTCAAATTGCCTTTTCGTTGCTTTGCTCTTCAAAAAGCTTTTCTTCACTCAAAAACTGATAGTGAGAAATGATTTCAAAAATGCTTTTGAACATAGTCCTTACCTACCGCCATTAATGCTCCTCTATTAGGGTGTAAACCCTAATTTGCCTTTTTACATTTTCTGGTCTTCTGCCAAGTGACAGGTATCACATATCGGTTAAGGTCTTTTGCCGGTATAAACTGGGGGTTCGAAAATATTTTGCCGTTTGCTCCCCCTAATCCTTTTGAAGCTTAGTTTGTCGGTTCTGATATTTCCACACTAGGTGCAGAAACTGGTTCCTCTTCCAACACTACTGGTTTCCTCTTCCAGGTTTTGTTCATGTCCACTTGAACTATTTCAACATCAATTCCTCCTTCCAGAGTGACCGGTATATCATCAGATATACTCTTTCTACTTCTGCAGAATCTTGCAATGTGACCCAGTTTGTTGCAGTGATAGCAAACCAATCCAGGTGCTCTCCAAGGTCCATTGTTCATGTTTCCATTCTTCCTTCTGCATGTTGCAGCAGTGTGACCATGACCATGATAGATCATACAATTTTCTCTCCATCCGATTGCCACTTAATAGCCATCACTTCTTGGCTGATGATTGAAGACATTAACCGGTTGTGATTCCGGTTCACAAAAGGTTCAGGACCAACTCCTTGGTTCCTTTGAGGATATCTTCCAGTGTCATTCATGACAGACCTGCATTCAAATGCTCTATGCCCATACTCGTTGCATGCATAACAGTTACCATTGAATCTATAGGATCTAGGCTTATCATTTAGGAAATAAGGAAAATTGTTGTAAGCCTTACTCCTACACACATTAGCAGTATGTCCTTCTTTAAGACACTTGAAACAAACAGGTTTGAATTTTTGCTTACCTTTTCCTTTGAATGTCGGTTGCTTCTTTCATGCTTCAACATTTGTTCCCTAGGATTCTCCTTCCTAATGTCCAGAGAAACCAAGTCCATTGGTATTCTTTACCGGTCTAGGTGACTCAAGCTTTTGCTCTAGCTTGACAGTACTTTTGCTGAACTTAGCAAGTATTTCCTTTGACTTAGAGAGTTCTTTGGAAATAGCAGCATTTGTTTCCAATAGGTTTTCATTCTTAGAGATGGCAGTGTTCAGTTCTCCTTGCATGTCTTCCTTTTCCACTTTGCTTGCATGGAGTTGAGCATTTAGGGCACTCATCTCTTGTTTCAACTTGGAGATCTCAAAATCTCTTTCTTTCACTAGGTCTTCAACTTTTCTCCGGTTCTCAAGCTCTTGACACATCCGGATAGTCAGTCCTTCCAACTCCTTTCTCAGGTTGGAGTTTGATTCATTCAGCTTATTTACTTCTGCAATTAGGGCTTCAATGTCTGCTTCATCTATAGAACTATTTCCAGATAGCTCCATCAGCTTTTCTACATGTTCTCTCCTTTTTTCTTGAGATGCCTTGTATTTGACCATAAGATCATCATAGGCTTGCTCAGACTGAGTGAGTCGTTGAGTAAGTTCCCTCAAGGTGTATTCCCCCATATCCCTTTCCAAGTGGTTAAACTTATAGAAAGGTAGGCTCTGATACCAATTGATGAATACTAAGAGGGTGGGGGTGAATTAGTATACCGAAAAACACTGCACTTAAACACTTAAACAATCCAAAGATAAACCAGTAAAACAATTTAACAGATAGACCGGTTATCACACATGCAAACCAAAATGCAAATAAAGCATTCACCCACAAAAACAATACAACCATAACACAAGATATTTGACGTGGAAACCCAAATGGGAAAAACCACGGTGAGATGGCACTCACAAGTCACTATCTGCAGAATAGAAACCAGACCGGTTAAGGTCAGACCGCTTAAGGTCTTACAATGTTCTTCACCAGAACAGATCCTGTTAGGAATCTCAATCTCTATTAGGAGATAAGTTTGATCAAGGACTACCTTGCTAGAGGATTTTAGATCCACAGATGTGAACCACCTTGTTAGAGTATTTTAAAGGCTTTTGGGCCTACCCAGTTAAGGGCTACAGACTTGTCAAAGATGTGAGTAATCAACAAGTGTTTGGTCTATCTAATAGTACAGACTACTCGGTTAGATCCTTGATAGCTCGTTCTTAATGCACTCCTGCATTACTTCAGTCTTCTACACATTGATATTATTTCCAACTCCTCAACCACCTTAAACCCTAGCAACAACATAAACCCTTTCAAAAACATCAACTACAAAAAAAACTAAAACCCTAGACATGATGTCCTTATAAAGGAATCTAATTTCATGTCGGTCCAATAGGATTACATTACAATTTCCTAGGTTCAATGAATCTAGACATACTCAGTAACACAACACAAAAAGCACCGCCAGTGTGTCGGCACCGTCAAACAATCGGTAGATTGGTAACTCATCACAAAATGCCGGTTGGTAACTCATCACAGAGTATTACTGGTTCACACAAAATACCGGTTGCCGATTTGTCAAAAATGAAGACTGGTAAAAATGTGTTATGCCGCTTTAATCGCTCATACTGCTTGGTATCCACGAACCGCTTGGGGTCAACATGTCGCTTTAGACCGGTAAACACATTCTACAAAACATCAATAGTCTAAAGACTATAATACAACATACCTACAACATACCGGTTGGAACAAATATCGGTTGTTCTCTAACTCATACCTATAAAGAGGAACTTAATGCAAGTTTGTGTCCATCAATGACAATCACAACATGAACATCAAGAATGCCAACAATTAACTACAAAGATGTATCAAATAAAAATAATTCAAATCACTTTCACATAAGTAGGTTCTCTAATTAAGTATGTGTAGCTTGGAAGATATACATTTATGGTTCCAAACAAATGTTTTATTATTCTTAAGATGCTTTGATTTTCTAAGAGTAAGATAATAACTAGACAATAAATTGTTAAGTATTTTTTCATATTTAAATAGAATTTAATAAGGTTGTAAAGTTTGTGAGGTTAGGAATAGGCTCTCACATAAATTATATTTATATGATTAAAATTCTCTAATATTATAAAGGGATCAACATCTAATTGGAGACTGAAAGAAATGGTGGAGAGGATTAAGGATATCCTTAAATTTTTCAAAGAATATATTTTGAATTATGTTTATAGGGAGGCAAACATGGAAGTTATTCATTGGCCTAATTAGTGGTTAATGCAATAGAATTTGGCTTGATCGTATCACCTGTAGACACCTAAAAGTGTCCTAGGATAATTAAATAAATATTTTATTTATTTGATTATTTTGTCCTAAACCTTCTATTAATTAAATAGATTTTTATTTATTTAATTAATTCACCAAGACTTTTCTAGCCTTTCTCCATTTAAATAAGTATTTTCGTTTATTTAAATTGTTCTTTCTCTAAATTAAATAAATATTTTATTTATTTAATTGGCCCCACCTCATATTAATTAAATAAATCTTCATTTATTTAATTAATTCATTGTCTTTTTCCTTCCATGACACTTATCATTCATCTCTTAATTTACCTTTAACCACCTCTTCAATATTTTCCTATTTCCTATACCTATCCTCTAATCTGAGCCAACCATTTACCCATCCACCTCTTAATCCTAACCCTCCATTTTCTAGGGTGTTCTTTAGAAAAGAGGATCCTTTCCCTATCCCTCCATAATATAAGAATCAATCAATCAAGCGTCTACACTTTGTCAAATTGCATACACAACCACATTCCATTCTCTATTGAGCTCTTGTGCACAATACAAATCTAAGAGCAACAATAATCAATATCAAGCAGGATCAATGGAGATCAAACCCTATGAGCATGTGAAGGTATAACATCTTTCTATTTTGATGTTTGCATGATTTTAGGTTCTTAATTGGTCTATGGTGGATTTTATTGTAGAACTAGGCTTTATGTGGTTGAATCTTTATAAGTTTTACAATATTTGAATTCTCAATTCCATCGTATACATTTTGGCATGCTCAGTGGGACCCTAGTCCCTATTTTTTAATATTCTGGTGTTGTTTTAGTGTTTGCAGGTTTGTAGATCCAAAATTTGTGATGATTTCAGTTTTTGGCACATCCAAGGTTTTGTCTAAATTTTTAGTTTTCTAACATGTTTTTGTAGGTTCCTGTCATGTTTGTAGTTTTCTATCATATTTTTGGTTTTGTGGGTTTTAGAGTTTTTGTAGGTTCTTTTCTGGCACATTAATGTCTCTTCTTTGTGTGTTTTTTTTTCAGATCTTAGCATGTTTTTGTGCATTCGTAGCGTGTTTTTGGTTCATTAGGGTTTCTAACTATTTTATAAAATTAGATCTTATTGCGTCTATGATTTGTCCTACCTCATTTTTGTTCAATCTTGTTGAATCTATGGTCAGTCCTACCATATTTTTGGTTCTATTAAATTTTTTGGGTTATAGGTTTCTAATGTATTTTTGTCAGTTTTGATGCGTCTATGGCTTGTGTTGCCACATCTAGGGTTTAGATATTTTTGTGCTTTTTCTAACTCCTAGTGAATATGTGGTCTATCCTGCTATGTCTATGTCCTACAAATTGGTTGAATATTGAAGCATCTAAAATCATTTGTAGAAGGCCCCTTTCATTCCATTTGTGATCTAATAATTTTTAGCTGCAGGTTGGGGTATTTTGGAAAAACTACTAATACATTTATGCTTGTAGGGGTAATTTAGGAGAGTACTTATTTTTATTAGTGATGCAGCCATAACTGGTAAAACCCTCAAACATAATCAACCAGCTTATGCAGCAAGAGCAACACAACGAAAGTAGCAAGAAAACATAGCAAGATAATAGAAACAGATCATATTATTGTCTTAGAACTTTCGACAACCAACTGATTATCATCATACAATCATCATAGAACATCCGGTAGTTAACCAATTACATGCAAGCTTCAAGCCAGATACAATCCAACTAGGACTTTAAGAATCAATCAGATCACACAATGCGAATCTAAATCCTTATTCTCAATTCTACTTGCTCTCCCCTACAAATGATTAAATAATGTCATATATAACCACCAGAACATATCCAAGTCAGCCTCATAATATTACATTTACTAATGCAGGAAAATGAAACGGGTAACTAGGTCGGCCCTAATAATCAAAGAAATCTCTCCAGAAAATAACAACCAAGAAGTGTGGTTCAGTAGGATGGTCGGCCACATGCCAAAGAATATTAGATAAGACCCAAACTAAATCCACATGCTAAGAATCCCTCCAGAAATGAAGGAAAGTTTACTGGTAAGCACAAGAACTATCCCAGAACCCAAAAACAGTCAACTAGAGTGATAACTGGTCGGAAAAGAATCCAAATGAAATGAAAATATGGAATTAAGCACATGAACCAGCCTAGAAACCAAAAAATAGGATCTACAATGAAAATAAAGAAACTATCGGTACCAACCAGTAAGAACACATAAAACTACACACTGAACTAAACAAGAACTAAACTGAAAGGAAATATTTTTGGTTGATGCAAGATTGCTCATAGACCAGGGATTCTCCTACATCAGACACCCCAGGTAGAAAAGGATGTTCCATTAGAGGAAACTCATGAACATCTAAAAGGATTTGGGATAAAGACTCTGTGAGACATGGACCAGCTCTGATACCATGTGAGATTTTGCCAAGATCAAGAGGCAATGGAAAGCACAAATAAGAGAGACAAAATATATGATAGAAATAAACTGTATTCTATCAAGATGAAAATACTGATCAACTGGATCATCAATCGTTACATACAATGAATATGAACCTTCTTATATAGGCAAGGCTATATGGATATGTGAGCACACAAACATGACATGCGGCTCAATCAGAAACAAGGGTAGGTAGGAGAAATTTTATAATAGTCCACATGAGGTGGATCACCCACTGAATGTGGAGTGTAACAATAAGATCACACCATAAAAGGTGGAAATTCTCCTACACACACTATCCCAATGTGGCACAAACACCTAAGTGTCTCATACCCAAACTACTATGAAATGCATTTCCTAAGTAAGCTTAAGTAAGGTGTAATAATATCCACGATGAATAATTATTTACACCAACACCCCCCCTTAAGTGCAACTTAGGGGAATGCACTAAAGTCTACAATGCAACTAAGCAATGCAAGATGGGTTTCGGCTACGAGGCCATGTTAGGTACCCATGTACAAATACAAATGCATGCAAAATAATGCAAGGAAATCTCTCACAAAGCGGGGAAAGAGAGAAAAACCCAATGGGAAAAAACCCTCCCCCCCAAAAGAGATGAAAACTAGATACAAAGAACTCTCATAGAAGTATGTGAAGGACAAAACCCCATGTGAGGAAAAATTCCCCCCCATATGAGAGAAGAAGAAGAGAGACTAGGAAGCCCTCCCTCAATCTGGAATCTGCACCAATGATAGAAGCTCGAAGATGAATGAAGAAACTGCTCCATGAACATCGAACAACATTCCTCCCCTTAGGAAGAAACAAAACCAAAGTTGTATCCAAAAATTCTCCCCAACCATGAAGGGAAGATGAAGCAAAAATACTCATTATGAAAGGAATCTTTGAAAACTGCTCAAGTGTCCCCATGTCGATACTGAAAGGTACCCCCTCCAAAGGTGGTAAACTGTGCCACATTGCTGGAAAAGGCACTCTAAGATCTAGTGGAGATGAATGTAGAACAATATCCAAAGACTCATATGTGTCCTTAAAAGATAAAGAGACCTCCTCCAAGTGTTGTACAAAAGTATCCACAATCATGTCAACCTCTAAAGATTGATCATGTAGAGAATGCACAAGAGGGTCAGAGTGATCCCTCGCAACAATCAAAGAAGGATCATCTTCATCAAAGAGAAGATGAATGTCATCAATGGTGTCTCCCAAATCTACAATGTAGGACTCCACAAACAAACCTACAATGTCTGTCAAGTAGGCATCCTAATCAACTGAAGCTGAAAGACATGAAATATCCTGCTACACTGAATCACAAGAAGGCAAAACTGTCACACTAGTTGCATCATCAGGTGCAATAGGTGGTGTGATATCAATAGAAGGAGATGAAATGCAAGGCTCAAGAATGGGGTCACATGTGAGAATCCCCAAGTTCAAATGCCCAAAGTTCTCCTCAAAATCTGAATCATCAACATAGGAAGAACCAATCTTATCAATAGGACCAAAATCTGAAAAAGAGTACAACCAAGATGAATGATCAACCACCCTAGTCACAATGATAGCTCCACTCTCCAAGTTTCTAATGATAACTAAATCAGGTGTGAACTCCACAGTTTTCCTAGTTGCCCCATGTGTGATTTGATAGATGGAAAGAAGATTATTTGTCAAGTGGGGTACACACAACACATCATTAAAGGAGTTATCCCCAATGGAAATAGATCCTTTCCCAATCACATCCATGTATGTATGATTGCCCATCAAAATCTGGGGCATGTGGCAAGGCTCAAATGTAGAAAACATAGACTGTGAAGATGCCATATGATGAGAAGCCCCTGAATCTAGAAGCCATCTCCCTGAATCATGACTTGTAGTAGCACAAAGAGCTTGTCCCTTTCCTTTATCTGTCCCAAAAGAGTGATCCTTTCCTTTATCCTTGGAAGAAGAAGCTAATGTAGACATTCTAGAAGGTAGGTTGATTCTATTCTTCTTAAGAAGATTCTTCAACTCATCAATATCCTTCTTATAACAATGATGTTCATCATGTCCTGACTTCTTGCAATATCCACAAAAAAGATTTTCCTTATATCATTTCCTCTTAGGTGAGAATGGTGAATCACCTTGTTGTGGAGAGGAAGATTGTGCTCCATCTTGTTGCGGTTTAGACTTAGGTTGCTTTTGATTCTTGCCTTTTCCTTGATTACTTTGATTCCCTTTGTTAGCCACCAAAGCTTGTGACTTTGAAGATTTGAGAATCCCCATCGTGGTCAACTTAGATTGCTCAAGTATCAACATCTCCGTGAATGAATCAAATGAGGGAGAAGTGTATGAGGAACCTTGAGCTAACCTATGGGTGTGAAAGCTAGATACAAAGGCTGCATACTCTAAAGGAAGTTTGTCCAACAAGTTATAAACCAATTGAGCATCCTTTTTGTCAATTCCACAATCCTTTAGCTTTGCTCTTAACTCAATTTCTTTTGTGACATAATCTTGGATTGTATCAAAATCCTGGGGATCCAAAGTTGCGAGTTCACTATCAAGCTTGTAGCCCTTAATCTCATCAACTTGACCATACAATTTCTTAAAAATATCCCAAGCCTCTTTAATTGTTGTAAACTTATCAATGTGAAAAATGAGGTCATCTGATACATACTTTCTAAGAGTTCCAAGTGCCATAGCATTCTTAGTAAGCCATTCAATTTGAGCATTAGGATCAGCGTTAGGATCAGGTGGTGCTGTAATAGTTTCATTTACATAATGAATGAGTCCTTTTTCCATTAGTTTACTCCATGCCTTAATTTTCCATGATGCATAATTATGAGGAGTTAAAAGTGGAAATTTAGGAGAACCCATAGCACCAAAATGAAAAAAACACAAGATAGAGAGAGGCACAATCACACAAGACACCCCCCCAAAATACTCAATCAAGAAATCCCCCCAAAATGGTGATTTTGGCACTTTATACTTAGTGCGTATACAATGGGCCACTTGCAAAACAAGGAAAAGTGGACTTCTGATTTTAATTTACAACTTCTCAAAATGAGATCTAAGAGACTTCAACAAATACTGCTAGTGATCTAAACTAAGATCCAAGCAAAATGCAAGTACCAAATATGCCAAAAATGGCCAAATACTGAAAGTACAATTTCTACTTAAAATCACTGCAAACAGATGGCAGATTATGAAAGTAGATGAAAAAATATGCACTTTCAAAAACAATGGCACCTGAAAAGGAGTCCATATGAGCCCAAACGAAGCCTCCAAAGTTGTAAATATCAGGATTTCGCAATTTCTGAAAAACTTGTATCCAAAATCAAAAAAATCCTGCACCACTATACAGATCATGAAATTCTACCCCAAAACAAAAAATATTGCTCGAAAAAACAAGTCCAGATGAGTGAGATATCGCTATTTGAAAAATGTCTACAAAATTATAATTTCTGGAAAATTTCCGCTGCAATGTCAAACTTCAAATGCCTCTAGATTTGGCCTATGAAGACTGATTTTGATGAAACTTTAGCATCCTAAAATTGTGACACTTGCAATTTCGGCCGCATTTGGGTCTTCATGATGGCGGCGCAACACTGAACCTGAATGGAGACCCCGAAATTTGTTCATGACATCAAAAACTGCATTTTTCAGCATCCTGGCCTGATCCTCCTTGCACCCTGTTGTCCCTGGAGGTGGGACCATGGCGCCCAGCACCCTGGTCCTTCAGGACCATGGCGCCCAGCACCCTGGTCCCCCAGGACCATGGCGCCCAGCGCCCTGGTCCCTGGCCCTATTTTTGGGCCCGGTCTCTTTTGGGTCTCGGGTCTTTATGTTTGCAAATTGGAAAATAATGTTTCCTGGTCGGCCTAAGGTCGGGAAAATCAGTCTATCAGTCCTAATTGACAAGTATATAAACTACATTTCCTCTCCCATTTTGGTAGATGGAAAAGAGGCGAAAATGATATTCAAGCATTCAAGCATTCAAGCATTCAAGCATTCCTTCAAGCAATTGATCATTCTAAGTCTCCATTCAAGACTAAGTGTTGCATTCAAGACAAGGATTCAACCATTGAAGAGGAGATCACATACACCATACAACATACTACATACATTACACCTTCGCATGTAAGAATACAAACATTCTTACAACAAGGTATCAGTACTTGTTTACATTACAAACATTTACATTTACAGCATTCTCATTTCTTGGTTAATTCCAAAACTAGGGTTTGACCTAAAGGCAAACCCCTCATCCCTAACCCCCCAATCATCCTCTATTTTCTATGTGTAGGTTGCAGGTACGTGGCTGTAATTGAAGATCTGGAATCCTTGTGCAGAGATGAACAGACCCCCCTTCGTTTCGTGGATTTTTCGGAGGACCGTGTGCACGCCGGGCGCCATCGTCCCATCAACTTTTGCTCAAATTTGTAGAACAGCACTGTCTCGACATTTTACTACTAATTCCAGGTCCGCAGCTTCATCCCATATCCCTATCTCTGTTTATAAGTGAATCTTTCCTGCTTTACATGCATTCCTAGTTCAATCTTTCTATCTACATTCTTTACAAAAGAGGGTATCCTTGATGTCACAACCCTTGAAACTCATATAGAATCCAATCTTCCATTGCGTGGGATTGGATCTTGTGGGTTTCAACCCCTCTTTTCAATGTAAAGTCTCTCCTAAGTGAAAACCATCAACCCTAGTGACTCTCCCTTCTCTCTCCTTGGAGTTGGGGAGGGGAGAACAACTAGGGTTCAATTTTTCCGCTTTACAGAAACAAAAGGCAAAACTAACTTTCTTGGACCTCCTAAATCCAATGCTAACCTTAGATTTGACCCATCAAGCTTCAATAATAACCTGCAATAGAAAACTCCAAAATACACAACCCCAAATAGCATCAAATTTCTCTCAATTAGCAAACCAATGACACTCTAATGGCTCTGATACCATGTGAGACATGGACCAGCTCTGATACCATGTGAAATTTTTCCAAGATCAAGAGGCAATGGAAAGCACAAATAAGAGAGACAAAATATATGATAGAAATAAACTGTATTCTATCAAGATGAAAATACTGATCAACTGGATCATCAATCGTTACATACAATGAATATGAGCCTACTTATATAGGCAAGGCTATATGGATATGTGAGCACACAAACATGACATGTGGCTCAATCAAAAATAAGGGTAGGTAGGAAATAGGTGTGGGTAGGTAGGAGAAATAATATAATAGTCCACATGAGGTGGATCACCCACTGAATGTGGAGTGTAACAACAAGATCGCACCATAAAAGGTGGAAATTCTCCTACACACACTATCCCAATGTGGCACAAACACCCAAGTGTCTCATACCCAAACTACTATGAAATGCATTTCCTAAGTAAACTTAAGTAAGGTGTAATAATATCCACGATGAATAATTATTTACACCAACATACTCCATGCTCATTTATGATCCAAATATCTTCCTTATCTGCCAACCTCTTCTTTAGCTCCTTCGATGCCTCAACCGGCTTCTCCAACCCCTAAATCTCTTTGTTTCTCTTCCTTTGTTTTAGATCTGCACATTGTCTCTATCTATTGCTTTCTTTCTTCTGCAACTCTGATTTGTTTCTACCACAAGACTTCATCCAGTTTGTCACCATAAGATCTATGTCATCTGGTTCTATTTGTCCATCAAACTTATTTATTAGATCTTTCTACAAACTCATGTCACCTTCTGATATCACCTCTGTAACCAGTTTCTTAGTACTACAACTTTTCTCAGGACTTAGATTCTTCACCTCCTTCTCTTTCTCCTTTAAAGAAGTCAATGTGAACTTTTGTCCATCTTTCTCAATAGTGACTAGGTTTCTTCTATAGTCATAAATAGCTCCTCTATCAAACTACCAAGGTCTTCCCAACAAGACATGACAAGCACTCACAGATACAACATCACACAAAACTTCATCCCTAAAAGGCCCAATATTGAAATTCACCAAACACTGTTCCTTTATTTCTATCGTTTGATCATCTGTAACCAACTTACCTTGTAAGGACAATGATGCTCAAGCCTTTTGAATCCAAGCTTCACTACCATCTCTTTAGATACCAAATTATCAGTACTTCCACTATCCATAATAACCTTGCAACACTTACCATCTGATTTGTATACAGTCCAAAAAAGACTCTTTCTCTAAGTAGATCCGATATCCTCACTTCTCTGTTCTATCATGACTCTTTTGAACATAAGGGATTCTCCTTGCTTCGTTATACAGTCTGGTCCAATAACTTCACTTTCTGGTTCCTCATTAGCCATACAACTTCTTGTCATTCTCTACTTACATTCATAAAATCTATGTCTGATTTCTCCACACTTTAAAAATTTGCCAGGGAACTCTCTATCGATATTGTCAGTGCCTTTCCTCTATGTTTTTTGTTTCGGTTCTTTACTCCACTTAGGTTTTGATTCTTCCTCAACACTCTTCTTCTCTATACTCATATGTCTCTTGAATTTCTCCTTCGCTCTATTCGGTTGTCTTCTTCTCATCTTCTACTTGGCCTATAAAGCATACTGGTAAGCTTCCTCAACTATGGAAACCCTCAACATACTCATCTCATCCTGAATGTTAAATTCAAGTCCATTTACGTGTACCTCACCACCTTTTCTCTATCCATCTCTCTATGTCCAGATCTAATTATCACCTTGTAGAATTCCTCAACATACTCTTTCATAGTCATGTTTCTCTATTTCAGGTTCTGCAACTTCTTGAATAATTCTAACTCATAGTCTCCCGGTATGAACTTGGCCTGAACAATCTTCCCAACCATATGTCTCCATCAGGTGATCTTCATTTTACCATTCTCCACTCTGTATTTCTGCAATTCTTTCTACCATAAGGCAGCATGTCCTTTCAAATTAGTTTGTGCCAACTCAACTCTCTATGGGTCCTTGACATCCTCAAACTCAAAGTAGTCCTCCAACTCTCTGATCCAATCGATCAGATCCTTTGGGTTCAGCATTTCAAAAAAATTTGAAACTTCCACTTTATAAACTTTACTCGCTTGTACCACTGCTCTCAACAATATTTCCTCTCTTCCATCTTTTTATCCTTCAACCCCTTTTGCTTCAATCTCTTCATTAGTTTCTTCATATTCATCCTCATATTCAGGGTTTCTTTACAAACCAACCAAAGCATTCTGGATTTCGTTCCTCACTTCATTCTTGGAGTCATCCATCATTTTCTCTACCCTCCGGGGGTTTGTCCTTCTAGGAAACATCTCCTCTTTTTCTCTAGTGAATTGCCTCAACTCGACGATCTGACTACTAGTTTCAATTGCCTCTCCTCGATGATCTATTGAACACACGTGTAGCCTTCCTCCAATCAGTGATCTATCCACCCAAAGGAATGCCTCAAGGTTCACAAACATCTCTTCCACAAACCGATTCATAACCAGCTCTCATACCACTTGATGTAGCCATAACCGATAAAACCCTCAAAGAGAATCAACTAGCTTATGCAACAAGAAAACAAAGAAATATTACATAAATAGATCATATTATTGCCTTAGAAATTCCGGCAACCAACCGGTTATCATCATACAATCATCTTAGAACATGTGGTAGTTAACCGGTTACATGTATGCTTCAAGCCAAATACAATCCAACTGGGACTCTAATAATAAACCGGATCACTAAATGCAAATTTAAATCCTTATTCTCAATTCTACTTCCTCTCCCCTACAAATGATAATATAATTCCATATATATACCCACTGAAATATATCTAATTCAGCGTCATAACATTAGATTTACCAATGTAGGAAAATGAGATGTGTAACTAGTTCGGCCCTAAGAATTAAAGAAATCCTTCTGAAAAATAACAACCAAGAAGTGTGGTTCAACAGGAAGGTCGGCCACATGCCAAAGAACATCGGACAAGACCCAAAATAGATCCACATGCCAAGAATCACTCGAGAAATGAAGGAAAGTTAACCGATAAGCACAAGAACTATCTTGAAACCTAGAAACAGTCAACCGGGAGTGATAACTAGAAGGAAAATAATCCAAATGAAATAAAAATTTGGAATTAAGCACATGAACCAGCTTGGAAACCGAAAATAGGATTTGCAATGAAAAGCCAGCAACTACTGGTACCAACCGGTAAGAACATAGAAAACTGCAAATTGAACTAAATAAGAAATAAACTGAAAGGAAATATTTTTGGTTGATGCCAGATTAATCATAGACCAGGGATGCTCCTGCATCAATTACATTATAAAACGCTTCTATTGATGCACTAAAAAGAACAATTTGTTTGAATTTTTTGGGGCACTTTCCCAATCTATTGTAGAACCCTAGATGTTCAATGATAGTATCCTCTCCCCTTGCCTTTGTGGATCTTGGGTATAAGATAACTCATTGAGCATCTCCTTTTTTGTAGAGAGCTTGCTTTGGTGATAAAAAGTACTCACCCCAACATGACTCAAGAGATACTTTCCTCCAGTCTGCTATATAAAAAAGGGCGAAGATGAAAGTTTTAACCCAATTGGTATTAGCTTTCTCAATACTCTTGAATCTAAAAGGGGTTGCATACTCCAAGTAAGGTTGATTTGGACGTTTGTAGGTTGTCAATGACCTTGAATTGTGATAAGAAACTTTAGTAGTGGCCCACCCTATTTCTGACCAAAAATCGTGATAGCTTCAGTGCAAGGGAATAATTGGTTTTACCCCCAAGATACTCACCATAAAGCTCCCTTGAGATGAGACAAAAATCCTTGTCTTAGCATAAACTACATGTACTTTTCAAAGGAGAGGATGATTGGGTCATCCTATTAGGTCCCGGAGACAACTGAGAGGGGGGGATGAATCAGTTGTCTCCAGGACCTAACAATTGGTATCAAAGCATAGTCATCTTTCTGCAGAAGTTTAACAGCTTGAGGAGATCCAATGTCTTCTAACTATTTCAAGAAGGACAGTCTAAAACTTGGTGGAACTAACTATGGCATATGGAAGATCGGGATGGAGACACATTTGAATTGCATTGGAAAAGACATATTGGATGTTACAAAGAATGGCTATACTGCTCCTACTCAAGGTCAACCTAATCCACTAAAATTGGCTAAAGATGAGGAAAATGATTGCAAAGCAAGAGAATCACTTTTGAGCGCATTATCAAATCAACAAGTCATTGGATTGTTAGATAAATCTGTTGCTAAAGCTATTTGGGACAAATTGGAAACATTGAATGAAGGAGATTCCACAATCAAAATTGCAAAACTTGAATGCTTTTGGGTTAGGTATGAAAATCTAAAAATGGAAGAAGATGAAAGAATTTATGTGTTTATGGAAAGAGTAAATGAAATTATTTTGGGTATACAATGTTGTGAAGGAACCTTAAGTGAAGATGAGATTGTTTCTAAAGTTTTAAGAGCTTTGCCACCGACATATAAAATGAAAGTTACTACTCTAAATGAATTAAGAACAATGCCTAATGCATCAGTATCTAGAGACACCTTGGTTGGAAAACTTTCAGCTTTTAAACTTGAGGAATTTGGTCCTGTTGCTACTATTAAGATAGATCTAGCTTTCAAAGCATCATCATCTAAGAAATCTGATTGGAAAGCCTTTTATGCAAGAAAATTTGAAGAAAGCAAGAAAGAAAATGAAGAACTTCAAGCACTATTTGCAAGAAAAATGCCTAAAGGTCCAATTGGAAGCAAGTATGAAGGTAAAGCACCCTTTAAATGTTTTAATTGTAATAAGATTGGTCATATGGCTTCTAGATGTCCTAATAGACATGCAAGACTAAGAGAAGAAGCTAAAAGAACATATAAGCCTAACCATGATTATCAGAGATACAAATTTAAGAAGAATAGAGACAAATCTTGTTATTATGTTGATGAAGGAGTCACTGATGATTCTGACGAGGATCCGACAAACAATGGATGGGCTTTTATTGCTATAATAGAAGATCAATTGACACCTACTGTTCAACTGGTAGAGTAGCCCCTGGCAGCTAAAGTTGAAGATAAGGATGAATGGATTATTGATTTAGGATGTTCACATCACATGACTAGTGATAAGAGTAAATTCTTAACCTTTCAAGATTACAATGGAGGTCTAGTGAGATTTGGAGATGATAAAGCTTGTTTGATCAAAGGAAAAGGAACTATATCTTTTGATGGTAAGAACAATACTGATAATGTTTACTATGTTGAAGGTTTGAAGCATAATATTTTGAGTGTTTCTCAATTAGTTGAGAAATGATTTTAGTTACAATTCAAGAATGGTAAATGCAAAATCTTAAGCAGAACTAGTTTGGAAATTGCAACTGGTAATCAGACTAGAGGTAATATCTTTCATTTGAACAACAATGAGAAAGCATGCTTGATTGCTCATATTGATGAAAGTTGGTTATGGCATAAGAGACTTTGTCATGTAGATTTTGATTGCATTGTGAAAATCAGTACAACTAAGGTAGTAAGAGATTTACCTGATTGTTAAACCTCACAATCTGGTATGTAAGGAATGTCAATTTGGAAACCAAGTTAGAACAACTTTCAAGAGTATTCCAGAGAAATCTAACAATGTTCTTGATTTAATTTATACTGATTTATGTGGTCCAGCAAGAACTATAAGTATACAAGGAGATAGGTATTTTATGCTAATCATTGATGACTATTCTAGAATGTGTTGGGTTACTTTTCTCAGGGAGAAATCTGAAGCATTGAGGAAGTTCAAACTATTCAAAGTGATGGTAGAGAATGAAACCAGCAAGAAAATCAAACGTTTGAGATCAGATCAAGGAGGTGAATTCACATCTAAGGAATTTAATAAATTCTATGAAGTGAATGTGATTAGAAGACAGTTATCAGCACCCCAGACACCACAATAGAATGGAGTTGTTGAAAGGAAAAACAGAACTATCTTGGATGCAGCTAGAAGTATGATATCAAAAGAAAATATACCTCATATATATTGGAGAGAAGCAATCAATACAAAAATTTATACATTCAACAAAGTTCACATCAAAGGTGAAACCAGTAAGACCCCTCATGAACTATGGTTTGGTAATACTCCTACTCTTAAATATTTTAGAAAATTTGGAAGTAAATGCTATATCAGAAGAGATGAGTATATTGGCGAATTTGATCCTAGAAGTGATGAAGGAATATTTCTTGATTATTCATCTAAGAGCAAGGCATATAGATGTTTTAACAAGAGATTACAGAAAATTGTTGAGAGTGCAAATGTGAAGATTGATGAATAGTTTAGAGGAAATTCAAGGTACATGGACTCTGAATCGGCAATAGAGATAATCACAAATGAACCTACTATGAGTACACTGGTACAGAATGGTGATCCAGTTACACCGGCATCATCTGAGGATTCAACAGTCACTGAAGAACAACAGCAAGTAAAAATACCCCCATATGTAAGATTAAATCACTCTGAAGATATGGTAATTGGAAACAAATTTCAAGGAGTTATGACTAGAGGAAGATTAGAAAATGAAGAGGTATGTCTTATTTCTCAAATTGAATCTACATCAATTAATGAGGCATGTGAAGATAAATATTGGATTAAAGCTATGGAAGATGAATTGGAACAAATTGAAAGGAATAACACTTGGTCATTAGTTCCCCGACCTAAAGACAAAAATGTAATTGGAACTAAATGGATTTTCAGAAATAAACTTAATGAAGATGGTACAGTAATCAGAAAAAAAGAAAGATTAGTGTGTAAGGGATATTCACAAAAAGAAGGAATTGATTACAATGAAGCCTTTGCACCGGTAGCCAGAATTGAGGCAGTCAAACTTTTATTGGCTTTTGTAGCACACAAGAACTATAAAGTATATCAAATGGATGTTAAATGTGCATTTCTGAATGGAGATCTTGAAGAAGAACTTTATATTGAACAACCTGATGGATTTTCTTTGATAGATAACAAAGATATGGTTTGCATGTTAAGGAAAGCTTTATATGGACTAAAACAAGCTCTTAGAGCTTGGTATGCTAGATTGAACAAATATCTTTTAAAGCTTGGATACACTAAAGGTAATGCTGACGACAATCTATACTACAAAGTGACTAATGATGACATCTTGGTTATTGAAGTTTTTGTTCATGATATAATCTTTCGAGGAGAAGATGGATTGTGTACAGACTTTTCTAAAAAATGCAACAAGAATTTGAAATGTCTATGATTGGGGAGATAAAATTCTTTTTAGGATTATATATTTCATAGACTGATAAAGGTATATTCCTATGTCAATCCAAGTACTTGAAGGAATTACTAAAGAAATTTGGCATGAAAAAATCTAAACCGATAAGCACACCTATGACTACAACTGATAAATTATCTTTGAAGGATGAATCAACACCTGTTAATCCGACTAGATACAAGTCTATGATAGGAGGTTTACTGTGCTTGACACAAACAAGACCTGATATTATGAATATGATATGTATTGTTTCAAGATTTCAGAGTAATCCTAAAGAAAATCATGAATCAGTAGTGAAAAGGATTTTCCGGTACCTACAAGGTACTACAAAACTTGGTTTATGGTATCTTAGAGATGAAAATTTTGATTTATGTGCATACATAGATGCTAATTGGGCAGGAGATGTAGATGACAGAAAAAGCACCACCGATGGAGCATTTTTTCTTGGTAGCAAACTAATTTCATGGTTCAGAAAGAAACAGAGTTGTACATCACTATCAATAGCAGAATCATAATATGTTGCAACAACAACCAATTGTACACAGGTATTATGGATCAAACAAATGTTGAAGGACATAAAGGTAAAATGCAAGGAACCTATAAATATTTAATATGATAATATGGCAGCAATTGATATATCAAAGAACCCGATATTTCATTCAAAGACTAAACATGTTTCTATCAAATTCAATTTTCTGAAAGAGAATGTTGAAGCAAAAGAAGTGAAATTGGTTTATGTGAATACTAAAGAGCAGATTATAGATATTATTACAAAGCCTTTGCCTAAGGAGACTTTTGAATATCTCAGAGAGCAGCTTGGAGTCCTACCCCCACTAGTATAGACTTAGTCAATTGATGTTTGTCATCAACCGATAGAATTTACAGAGAAATATTTTTTCCAGCTTTGATGAGGAGAGCTACTTCTTAGGGGGAGTAGTTGGTATGTTGTAATGAGTTGGTATTTTATACTTGAATCTAGTTTTTGTATTGCTTTGGCATTTGATGTCAAAGGGGGAGAGATATCTTTTGGGAGAGATTATTCCTAGGGGAGAGACATTATGTATTTTCATTTCTGGTTAAAGATCTCTTTGGGAGATTGTTGGCTTTTGGTTTTTGGCATTTCTGTTTTGGCACTTTGATGGTTTTTCCATCTTGTGTTGCCATCAATGCCAAAGGGGGGGATTGTTGGTATTTTGGATATGTTGCTATGGTTTTGTCATTGATCTCAACATTTGTCAACACTTGTCAACCTTATCAGCACTTGGAGATCTTTGGTTATGTTCAAAGACAACTCAGTGACTTTTGCACAATCACTGGTATTTGGTTCACCGGTGGGTTATATTGTTCACCAGCACTTGGAATGACTTGGAGACTACCTGGTTATGTCAAAGACATTATTTGATCACTTGGTTTTGGCAATTTGGTTATTGGTCTACTCGGGTTTGCATATTTGTTGTTACCGACAAATAGGTCCAAGTTATGCACCGGCAAGCATATCTATTCCAGATCAGCACAACATGTTATGGAGATGATTTATTATTATTGGAAATGCATTGAGCTGACATGATGCATCACCCATTGATTTATTTATAATTTATTTTATTGTAATATCTTTTAGTGAGACGACCTATTCAATTGGTCTTAGGTTATGGTATAAATGTAAGATCTCATTTGTGAGATTGATATGCAATAAGGAAAAGTATTGTAATAGGATATATGCGAAAATAAGCAGAGCTATACATGCAGACATCATTTGAAGGTTGAGGGAAGGTTTTTGTGAAGGAAATTAGAACTAAACCAGTACTGAATCCAACATATGAAGATGCTATTTTAAGTAGTACATTATCATTGGATTTAACCATCTAATTGTAGTCTATGTGACTCCCATTTTGTGATTGAGCAGTGAGCTCTAGGCAGCTAGCCTTTCTGCATGTGCAGACTCCATATTGTACACACATACTATCTGCAGTAGTATCAGTTGATTGTGGGTAAGGCTTCCCATCATGGTTTTTCCCCTTACAGGGTTAACATGTACAAATATTTGTGTTATGTGTTGTGGATGTTATTGTCTTTCTATTTCATTCATTAATCTTTACTGGTACTACAATTAACTAATAAAACTATCTACTGGCATAAATTTGTGTTTATCGATATTAAGCATTAATTTTTGGTTAAGTTAATTTTGGTTGAATTTATTGGATAACTGATTCACCCCCCCCTCTCAGTTGACTTTGGGACCTAACACATCCTTCCAGTCCTAAAGGCACCTACCTATCCTCTCTCGAAAAGAAAAAATAGTATACACACACATTAAGGTATCCCTACATTTGAGTCAACAGAGATTCCAAGATGTGGGTTGGAGTCATTGCCATGATATCTTCACCTTATAGCTAAGAAGTGTTTGAAGTGCATTTATTTTTGTTAAAGACCCATGGAAATTGGGTTGTTTTGGCCTATATAACATGCACATTGCACTCATATTTTGGTAAAAAAACACTTTCAAACATTGTGTCTTCTTGTTTGATGTGTCTTCTTGCCACAAAAACATCAAAATTGTGATCTAGTCATGTTTTCACAGCTTCAAATTTTGGATATACTTGAGGATAACAAAAAATTTACTAGAAATGCATCTGTGGCACTTCCCAACTCGTATTTGATCACTCTAGTCACATCTGTGTTCATTTCCAATGCATTTTGGGGGTATTTCTTCAACATTTTTGCAATTTTATAGCACATATACAAACAAAAATTTTGGACATTACTCAGATTGATAAAATGTGTTTTTGAGATATTATTTCGTATTTATGCAATAGTCTAACACACTTTTCAGATATCATACCACATATTTGTACAAGACTAAGAACAACTTTGCGACTATAAAACTATGTTTTTGGACTCTAAAGTTGTGTATTTGAAGCTTCCTAATGTGTATGTAGATTAATATTGTGTCAGTGGTTCTTGTTCGATTTGTGTGAATGTTTTCATTGTTTTCAATGATGTCAAACTCGGTGATTCGGTTAGACTGAATGTAGCATATTGAGAAGAGTAGTGATGATGAATAAACAATAAGGAGAGCAGTGATATTAAATATATACTGAGCAATTAAGTATGTATGATCTACTGGAGTTATTTTCAGAATATCCTGTTCTCTAAAATCTTGTGTTTTATTGATCATGGTTTGTATCTAATTCTGGTATCAGTTGTGTCATTTGAATTGCTATCTAGATGTTTATATTGCATAATTATTTATAGATCCTATGTTCTGAAATATGTGACATCTGTATCTTGAATTTGGAAGTTGTTATATTTGGAATTTGTGCTTACAGGTTCGGTAGATTTGGTTTTTTCCATAATTGATACGTGTATTTTGGTAAATGAAGCATGTGAAGGAAACATGTAGAAGATCAATGAAGGCCGACTTGGTTACCTATTTTGATTAGAACATATTTTGGTAACAAATTGATCTGAGTAATATATTATGGTGTAATTCATTTATGCTTGGCCAACACATTATCTCGGTGTATTTTCATACCGGTATGTATATATGTATATATATAAAAGATATGTGGAAATGTAGTATGGCATGTGATGAATAGAAGAGTATGAAGTATGTGTGCAATAGAGTAGTGGCATGCAAGGTATGTGAGCAAGAAGAGAAGTAGCAGTATGCAGTGTGAACAGTAAAGTATGATGTATGTATAAGACCAAAGGTGATTGTGGAGTAGTGTGAGTGTAGATGGTGTTGTAGTAATCCATTACTAGATCCGATGCATGTAATTGACATAGTGCAGATAGTTTTGCATTAATCCCTTACTAGATCAACTACTAGCAATTATGGACAGGTTGGAGAGATCCCTTACCAGATCTATTGTGAGTTTTTGTGACTTTTTATTTGAGGTTATCATGGAACTAACTTCATGTTGTTTGGACATTTTTCTTCAAGTCATTTATTTCTATTACATTGAGCATTTTGGTAGTGAGCCGCATTGTAATCTTACAGTGATCCATCCGGCAGTGAGCCACCCTTTTTGTAAACACCATATAACTAGTTATATTATCTGATAATTAAAACTCTTCATGGTTTTTCTCATTTGGGTTTTCTACATATATAAATCTGATGTTCATTTTTGTGGTTGTGTTTCTCTTTTATTCTGCAATTGGTGATTCATGATGATGAGATTAATTGATTCACCACCTCCCCCTCTCAGTATTCTGATCCATTCAACCATTCAACAGTTCTGATATTCAATGTCCTTATAAGGCTGATTCCATAGGATTCCATTTAGTCAACCATCATCTTTTCATGACTTTCCATCCACTATTTTCAAAACTTCCACTTACAATTTCCAACTAGAGTCAAAAGGTTATTTAGTAGCCCTTAACTTGCAAACACATCGTACACCTCTCTAAGTGGTTGTTGCACCAAACTTATCTTCTTAGGTAAAATTTTGGCATCTTGAGTGTAAGATGCCCCCTTTTTTACCTCTAATTTTTTTATTTATTTTCCCTTCCAACTCACTATAATTTTGTCGAATAGTTTGCTTGCAAGTTGATCACTGATTTGGTTTGTTCTGAGTTTTACAATTACTAGTTTCTTTTATTTTTTAGTTTCTTGGACAAGGTATAGATAATATTGGCAAACACAAACACCACTCAAAAAATTCTATATTGCAACTCATATAAAATCAACACTATTTTTGAGCCAAGTGTCTATATTGTTTATTCAACACTATGATACCAAAACTGAAACAATAAATGATATTATGATTTCTCAATTAAGGAAAACAATAACAAGGATTTGGTATATAATAAATCAATGTCCTGGAATACAATATTGACCACTGTTTATAATAGCGGCCTCTTTATCACATAAACCCTTCCTTTTGGCCACATACAATAATGACTATTGTTGGTATAGCCTCTTATCTCTTGGTACAACATTCCCAATGCCGGTAGAGTAGTCTTAATGTCTTCTACAACCTTGTGCGACTCAGCTCTAATGTACTATGGACAACTTCAACACCATACTAATAAATTAGACCTGTATGATAATATTTTTCAGTATGTATGGTATTTTGGGAAATATTTTCTAGCAGTATGACAACCCTATATTGAGTTTTGGGTATGTACGATACTCATTAAGAAACAATGGTAGCTCTAGACAAGTGATGAATGATATTCTATGAAATCGGCCATCTGACTGCCAGTTTCAATTGCCTCTCCTCAGTGATCTATTGAACACACATGCAGCCTTCCTCCAATCGGTGATCTATCCACCCAAGGAATGCCTCAAGGTTCGCAAACATCTCTTCCATAAACCGATTCATAACCAGCTCTAATACCACTTGATGTAGCCATAACTGGTAAAACCATCAAAGAGAATCAACTAACTTATGCAGCAAGAGAAACACAATGAAAACAATAAGAAAACAAAGAAATATTACAGAAATAGATCATATTATTGCCTTAGAACTTTCGGCAACCAACCAGTTATCATCATACAATTATAATAGAACATTCAGTAGTTAACCGGTTACATGCATGATTCAAGCTAGATACAATCCAACAGGGCTCTAATAATAAACCGGATCACTAAATGCAAATCTAAATCCTTAATCTCAATTCTACTTCCTCTCCCCTACAAATGATTACATAATGCCATATATATATATATATACCCACCGAAATATATCCGATTCAGCCTCATAAGATTACATTTACCAATGCAGGAAAATGAAATGTGTAACTAGTTTGGCCCTAAGAATTAAAGAAATCCTTCTGAAAAATAACAACCAAGAAGTGTGGTTCAACAAGAAGGTCGACCACAGGCCAAAGAACATCGGACAAGACCCAAAATAGATCCACATGCCAAGAATCGCTCTGGAAATGAAGGAAAGTTAACCGATAAGCAAAAGAACTATCCTGGAACCTAGAAACAGTCAACTGAGAGTGATAACTAGTCAAAAAACGAATCCAAATGAACTAAAATATAGCATTAAGCACATGAACCAACCTGGAAACTGAAAATAGGATCTTCAATGAAAAGCAAGCAACTACCTGTACCAACCGGTAAGAACATAGAAAACTACACATTGAACTAAATAAGAACTAATCTGAAAGGAAATTATTTTGGTTGATGCAAGATTGCTCATAGATCAGGGATGCTTCTGTATCAATTAGATTAGAAAACACTTCTATTGTTACACTAAAAAGAACAATTTTTTTGATTTTTTTGGGGCACTTTCCCAATCTGTTGTAGAGCCCTAGATGCTCAATGATAGTATCCTCTCCCCTTGCCTTTGAGGAGCTTGGGTATAAGAGAACTCATTGAGCATCTCCTTTTTTGTAGAGAGCCTGCTTTGGTGAGAAAAAGTACTCACCCCAACTTGACTCGAGAGATACTTTCCTCCAGTTTGCTATATAAAAAAGGGCAAAGATGAAAGTTGTAACCCAACTGGTATTAGCTTTTTCAATACTCTTCAATCTAAAAGGGGTTTCATACTCCAAGTAAGGTTGATTCGGGCGTTTGTAGAGTGTCAATGACCTTGAATTGTGATAAGAAACTCTAGTAGTGGCCCACCCTATTTTTGACCAAAAATCATGATAGCTTTAGTGCAAGGGCATAATTGGTATTACCCCCAAGATACTCACCATAAGGCTCCCTTGAGATGAGACAAAAATCATTGTCTTAGCATAAACTACATGTAAGTTTTTTAGGGAGAGGATGATTGGGTCATCCTTCCAGTCCTAGAGGCACCTACCTATCCTCTCTCAAAAAAAAAAAATAGTGTACACACGCATAAAGGTATCCATACATTTGAGTCAACAGAGATTCCAAGATGTGGGTTGGAGTCATTGCCATGATATCTTCACCTTACAACTAAGAAGTGTTTGAAATGTATTTATTTTTTAAAGACCTATGGAAATTGGATTGTTTGGGCCTATAGAACATACACATTGCACTCATATTTTGATTAAAAAAACAAT
The DNA here is from genome assembly GCF_030272615.1 of Cryptomeria japonica. Lineage (NCBI taxonomy): Eukaryota > Viridiplantae > Streptophyta > Pinopsida > Cupressales > Cupressaceae > Cryptomeria > Cryptomeria japonica. The sequence continues at coordinate 43,786,572 of NC_081413.1, forward strand.
TTTAGACATTGTGTCTTCTTGTTTGATGTGTCTTCTTGGCACAGAAACATCAACATTGTGATCTAGTCATGTTTTCAACACTTCAAATTTTGGATAGACTTGCAGATAACAAAAACTTGACAAGAAATGCATTTGTGGCACTTCCCAACGCGTATTTGATCATTCTAGTCACATTTGTGTTCATTCCAATGCAATTTTGGGGAATTTCTACAACATTTTTTGCAATTTTATAGCGTATATACAAACAACACTTTTGGACATTACTCAAACTGATAAAATGTGTTTTTGAGATATTATTTCACATTTATGCAATAGTCTAACGTACTTTTGAGATATCATACCACATATTTGGACGAGACTAAGAACAACTTTGCAACTGTAAAACTATGTTTTTGGACTCTAAAGTTGTGTATTTGAAGCTTCCTAATGCATATGTGGATTAAGATTGTGTCAGTGGTTCTTGTTAGATTTGTGTGAATGTTTTCATTGTTGTCATTGATGTCAAACCCGGTGATCCGGTTGGACTGAATGTAGCATATTGGGTAGAGTAGTGATGTTGAATAAACAGTAAGCAGAGCAGTGATATTAAATAGATATTGAGCAGTTAAGTATGTATGATCTATTGGAGTTATTTTCGAAATATCTTGTTCTCTGAAATCTTGTGTTTTGTTGATCATGGTTTGTATCCAATTCTGGTATCTGTTGTGTCATTTGAATTTCTAACCAGATGTCTGTATTGCATAATGATTTATAGATCCTATATTCTAAAATATGTGAAATCTGTATCTTGAATTTGGAAGTTGTTATATTTGGAAGTTGTTCTTATGGGTTTGGTAGACTTGGTTTGTCCATAATTGAGACATGTATTTTGGTAAATGAAGCATGTGAAGGAAACATGTAGAAGATCAATGAAGGTCAACTTGGTTACCTATTTTGATCAAAACATATTTTGATAACAAATTGATCTGAGTAATGTATTATTGTGTAATTCATTTATGTTTTGCTAACATATTATCTCAATGTATTTTCTTACTAGTATGTATATATGTATATATATAGAAGATATGTGGAAATGTAGTGTGGTGTGTGATGAATAGAAGAGTATGAAGTATGCATGCAATAGAGTAGTGGTGTGCAAGGTATGCAAGAAAGAAGAGAAGTAGTAGTATGCAGTGTGAATAGTAAAGTATGATGTATGTATACGAGCAAAGGTGAATGTGGAGTAGTGTGAGTGTACATAGTGTTGTAGTAATCCCTTACCAAATCTAATGCAAGTAATTGACATAGTGCAGATAGCATTGCAATAATTCCTTACCAGATCAACTACCTGATGAATACTAAGAGGGGGGGTGAATTAGTATGCCAAAAATCTTTGCACTTAAACACTTTGCTAGACTAACAGTAAACCAGTAAAATAGTTTAACAGACAAACCAATTAGCACACATGCAAACCGAATAGAAAATAATGCATTCACCCATAGAAGCACAAACACCATAACACAAGATATTTTGACATGGAAACCCAAATGGGAAAAACCATGGTGAGATGGAACTCATAAGTAACTATCTGCAGAATAGGAACCAGACCGGTTAAGGTCTTACAATGTTCTTTACCAGAATAGATCCTGTTAGGAATCTCAATCTCTGTTAGGAGATAAGTCCGATTAAAGACTACCTTGCTAGAGGATTTTAGATCCACAGATGTGAACCACCTTGTTAGAGGATTTACAAAAGGCTTTTGGGCCTACCCGGTTAAGGGCTACAAACTTGTCGAAGATGTGAGTAATCAACAAGTGAGTGATCTAGCTAATAGCACAGATTGCTTGGTTAGATCCTTGATAGCTCATTCCTAATGCATTCCATGATTACTTCAGTCTTCTACACATTCATACTTTCTCTAACATATCAACCACCTTAAACCCTTGCAACAATATCAACTTCACCAACAACCTAAAACCCTAGACATGATGTCCTTATAAAGGAATCTGATTTCATGTCGGTCCAATAGGATTACAATACAATTTCCTAGGTTCAATGCATCTAGACATATCTGGTAACATGACACAAAAAGCACCATTAAAGTGTCAGCACCGTCAAACAATCAGTGGATGGTAACTCATCACAAAATGTCGGTTGGTAACTCCTCACAGATTATTACTGATTCATACAAAATATCAGTTCAAGAAAAATGTCGGTTGTCGGTTTGACAAAATGAAGACTGGGAAATATGTGTTCTGTTGCTTTGATCCTTCATACCGCTTGAGATCCTCGAACCGCTTGGGGTCAACATACCGCTTCAGATCGGTAAACGCTTTCTGCAAAACACCAATAGTCTAAAGACTATAATGCATCATAACGGTTGGAACATGTACTGATTGAGCTTTAGCTTATACATACAAAAATGATCTCAATGCAAGTGTGTGTCCATCAATGACAATCACAACATAATCATCAAAAATGCTAACAATCTCCCCCTTTGGCATTTATGGCAACACTTAGGACATTTTGACATCTAAGTGTTTTTCAACAAAAATATGCCAGAAGCAAAATTACTCCCCCTAAGCATATACACTATCTCTTTTGCAGAAAATACAATGTATACTACTTCTTAACAGAAATAACATGAAATTATACATCAAAAAATTCAAAATTTATACTTCTCCCCCTTTGCCAACAATGACAAAAATAGTATTACAGACTAACCCATGTTTCACTAAAATAATAAGTGTTTATGATAGTAAAGAATAAAACTTGACAAAAACAGATTTAAAGTCCTACAAGAATTGTTTCATAGATAAAGACCAAGACTCAAGTAGGAAGGTGGCTACTTCTTTCTCTGTCTACATCTAGGAGACCTATTCTTCCATGCCATCTATTGTGCTCATCTCCTATGTCGCCGTTAAGGCATCCAGATTAAGATAGCACTTTTGAAGTATTTGCAGATGTGGGAGTAGAACCAGTTGTAGCTCTTGCAAATCTCGTGACCGGGTGCTGATCTCATGCTCTATTTTAGTAGACTAGCTATGAAACTAATGAACGGTTTGCCCATAAGCTGTAAAGGAGTCATATGGCAGCTTGAAGGTGCTCACGTATGATTGTAAATCAGATTGAAGCTTTTTCTTCTGTGCAAGCACATCGTCATGAACAAATGGGGTTGGAAAATCTTGTTGAGTAGAAGATTCCCCTCATCTAGAGCATTCCTTATATCCTTCTATGTTTTTTGTAGTTTAGACCAGAGCTCATTAAGCTTCTTCACCAGGGCAATGTTGAGAGCCTTTTGATGCTCTTTCTTGGCATTTGCCTCTGCTACCTCCTCTAAGCTCTGCACCTAATCATCCACTACGATGCACAGGAGCTTCAATTGGGCCAATGATGAGTCAGTGCTAGGGAGGTTTGTGCTAGGTAACAAACCGGTAAGAGTGTCCACCATCACTTGGATCACATCTTGCTCCTTTTTCCTCCGTATTACTTCAAGGCGTTCTTGAGCAACCTTGATGCTCTGCAATAGCTCCATTTCACTTGCAGACTAGAGGTTATTGGGACTGGTGAGGTCAGCCGGTTTGGCTTGACCATCGGTTGCCTTAGGAGTCCCCATCTATGTGCTCTTTGCCGCTTCTACTTCCTTGTCCTCCTCTGCCTTCTTCTTCTCTGCTTCTTTTCTCTTTTCCTCTTCCTTATCCTCCTCTGCCTTCTTCTTCTCTACTTCCTTCCTCTTCTCCTTTTCCTTATCTTCCTCTTCCTTCTTCTTTTTTGCTTCCTTCCACTTCTCCTCTTCCTTTCTCTTCTTCTCATCCTCTTCTTCTTTCTTCTTCTTTGCATCTTCTTGTTTCTTTTTCTCTTCATCCTCTTCTTTTCTTTTCTTCTCTTCTTCTTTTCTCTTTTCTTCCTGTTTCCGTTTCTCCTCATCTTCTTCCTTTTTCTTCTTCTCCTCTTCATCATTCTTCTTCTTCTCCTCTTCACCCTTCTTCTTCTTCTCCTCTTCATCCTTCTTCTTCTTCTCCTCTTCATCCTTCTTCATCTTCTCCTCTTCTTCTTTCTTCTTCTCCGCTTTCTTCTTTGCTTCCTCCTTTTTGTCCTTAGTTTCCTTTTTCTTTACTTCATGTTTTGCCTACTTCTACTGTCCTGTAGCTTTCGATGGTGTACCTTGAGCAATATCCTCTCCATCCAGAGAATTGACATCAATAGTATCTATGGGTTCATTGATCGGGTTTCCTTCATTGTCAAACACTTCATCCGATTTAGTTATTGTCGGTTCTTGCTCAGCCTTCCTGTTGGCTTCAGCCACTTGATGCATCTTCAGGGCTTCTAGAGCAAGGGTGTGTGTATTCTTGAGCACTTCTTGACCATTCCCTTCTAGTAACAGGAGTCTTCTTCTTCTCATGAAGAAGAGGCCTTTGTATTTATTCATTACTTCGAACAGTTTTGAATTTGATACATCAGGAAAATGTTCAACAAAAACTTTCTCTGTCATTTCCTGTTCCTGCTCTATGGAAATGCGCCATTTATTGTCTAAGGACTTATACAAAGAATCCGGTGTCTCAGATCTAATTTCTGAAGGCGAGTGGTCATTAACACATAAGTACTTAATTATTTCTTGTTCAACTGCTTCTTTTTCATCATCATTAAAGTCATCAAAACAATCAATCAAATCATTCAGCACTTTTCTCCTAATGTTTTTGATAGTTCTTTGACAATGTGTCAAAGGTTTGTAGGAGGAGATGTCAATATTTACCGGTGTCGATGATGTTGGTTCATTCTGTGTCTTTTTCTTTACTTGTCTTGTCTTCTTAGATTTTTCCTTAGACACAGTTTCTTCTGACTCTGGTGAGGCATTCCTTGTCTTCCTCTTTCTCTCGAACACTTTGACAGGTGCTGCTATTGGTTTCTTCTTCACAGGTGACCACTTGGTCACTTTGGGACTGGCTATAGTAACTAGTACCGATGCTGAAGGCATTACCTTTCCTTTCTTTTCAGGAGGTTCTTCAATCGATGCAACCCTTTCCAGATAGGTGTCAGTTCTCTTTGCCTTGGGATCTAGGAGTGAGGCAATTAGGGTAGAAGCATACCCGTCCAGCATATCATACATCACCTCATAGCCCATAGGCTCCACTTCTTCCTTTTTAGGCTCAATGGCCTCCATTATGCATCGATCCACCTTGATGATAAAGCAGCTATCATGTTCATACTTCTTGACTATGTCACTGGATATCCTCATCCTTAGGCTCATCTTGCTTTTGAACTCATCAAAGTACTTGTTCAGAACATCAGGGTGGCCGGTTCTGACTGCTTGTAGACTTTCTTTGATCTGCTTGGTAACCAGTTGGTCCACAGACCACTGAATGTCTCCCACTCCTGGGAAGTAACCTTGGAAATAAAAGAATAATCCGACTAGTAGTTGACCAAACTTTAACTTCAATGCATTATCTTGTTTGATTGATTTCAAATTCAACAGGATTTGCCTTTGCATACCGGTGCAGAGGTCGAATGATGCATCTTCCTTGATCATCCGGTAAGTGGCATTTACCGCTATAGTAGATACAGAGTTAATTCTGCTGGCTGAGAACGTCCGGTATCTAATCACCATACATGCATATTTCATGAGGTCATCCTTGATGGAATTAATAGTCATTCCTCATGAGTCGCTCACTAGACCGGTGAGCTTGGACATTTCCATCTTGCTGACCTTCCTAAGGGCTGCCACTTCCCCTATATTGCAGAAGCCGGTCATGGCATGAATAGCTTGTGGAATGATATCATGCATTCTCTCTAGGTACATCTTGTCACCATGAACTCTGCTCAAAATGATTCTTATGTGGCCATCTGTGAAATCCTCCAGGAAGTAAACTGCATTGTGAAGTTTCTTTTTCTCCAAGATGCTAAACTCTGGTTTGATCTTCTTATCCTTCCCACAGAATAGACCTAGCTACGAGTGGATCACAAGAGACCCTAGGTCTTTGATTTTATAGTCTATATAATCTAAAATCCCTTCTTCTACTATAACCCCAGCCAGTACTTGTGACAAAGCATTATATTTCAATTTTCTTTGAATGAAGTCCATTCAATTGACAGTTGCACTAGAACTATCATGCGATGCGGAAGCCATGAAAAAACAAAAAGCTTGAGAAATACCTTTCGAAAATCAAGAATTTATGGCTTCACAAATTCCACTCTGCCTTCCACTTCGTCGGTTGCTGAATCACCGGTTTGAGTTCTTCTCTTGACCGTTTGCAATTTGCTTTTGAATCTCCTTCAATGTTTCCAACTTTCTCTAAATCACAGCACAAATCACTTTATCATCACTCTGCACTTGAAAACCTTCTTCGCTTCGAAAAATGATAGTGAGAAATGATTTGAAAATTCCTTTTAAACATATTCCTCACCTACCACAATTAATGCTCCACAATTAGGGCATAAACCTTAATTTACCTTTTACCGTTTCCAGTCTTCCACCAAATGATAGGTATCATATATCGATTAAGGTCTTTTACCGGTGTAAACTAGGGGTTCAAAACATTTTGCCGTTTGCTCCCCCTAAGCTTTTCTAATGCTTAGTTTGTCGATTCTGATATTTACACACTAGGTGTAGAAACCGGTTAATCTTGTAACACCGCTAGTTTCTTCTTCCAGGTTTTGTTCATATCTTCTTGAATAGTGTCAATATCAATCTTTCCTTCCGGAGTGACTGGTATAACATTAGATATGTTCTTTCTTGATCTACAGAATCTGGCAATGTGACCTGGTCTGTTGCAGTGATAGCAGACCATTCTAGGTGCTCTCCAAGGTTCATTATTCATGTTGTCATTCTTCCTCCTGCATTTTGCAGCAGTGTGACCATGACCATGACAGACCATACAGTTTTCTCTCCATCTGGTTGTCACTTGATAGCCACCATTTCTTGACTAATGATTGAAGGCATTAAACCAGTTATGATTCTGGTTCACAAAAGGTTCAGGACCAACTCCTTGAGTCCTCTGAGGATATCCTCCAGCATTGTTCATAACAGACCTGCATTCACATGCTCTATGCCCAAACTTGTTGCATGCATAACAGTTACCGTTGAATCTATAGGATCTAGGCTTATCATTTAGGAAATAAGGAAAATTATTGTAAGCCTTACTCCTACACACATTTGTAGTATGTCCTTCTTTCAGACAGTTAAAGAAAATAGGTTTAAACTTTTACTTACCTTTATCCTTTCATGCTTTAGCATTTGTACCAGAGGTCTCACCTTCCTTAAGACCTAAATAACCAAGTCCATCAGTATTCTTGACATGTTTGGTAGATTCAAGCTTTTGCTCTAGCTTGATAGTACTCTTGTTGAACTTAGCAAGTATTTCCTTTAACTCAGAGAGTTCTTTGGAAATAGCAGCATTTGTCTCCATCAGGTTTTCATTTTCAGAGATGGCAATGTTCAGTTCTCCTTGCATGTCTTCCTTTTCCACTTTGCTCGCATGTAGTTGAGCAGTTAGGGCATTGATCTCTTGCTTCAGCTTGGAGATTTCATGATCTTTATCTTTGACTAGATCTTCAGCTTTCCTGTGGTTCTCAAGCTCTTGGCACATTCGGATAGTCAGTCCTTCCAATTCTTTTCTCAGATTGAAATTGGATTCATTCAGCTTTTCTACTTCTTGAATCAAGGCTTCTATGCCCACTTCATCAGAGAAACTATTTTCAGATAGCTCCATCATCTTTTCAGCATGTTCTCTCCTCTTTGCTTGAGATGCCCTATATTTGACCGATGAGTAAGTTCCCTCAATGTGTATTCCCCCATATCTATTTCCAAGTGGTTAAACTTATAAAAAGGTAGGTTCTAATACCAATTGATGAATACTAAGAGGGGGGGTGAATTAGTATGCCAAAAATCCTTGCACTTAAACACTTTGCTAGACTAACAGTAAACTGGTAAAATAGTTTAACAGACAAACTGGTTAGCACACATGCAAACCAAATAGAAAATAATGCATTCACCCACAGAAGTACAAACATCATAACACAAGAGATTTTGACATGGAAACCCAAATGGGAAAAACCATGGTGAGATGGAACTCACAAGTAAGTATCTGCAGAATAGGAACCAGACCGATTAAGGTCTTACAATGTTCTTTACCAGAACAGATCCTATTAGGAATCTCAATCTCTGTTAGGAGATAAGTCCGATTAAAGACTACCTTTCTAGAGGATTTTAGATCCATAGATGTGAACCACCTTGTTAGAGGATTTACAAAAGGCTTTTGGGCCTACCAGGTTAAGGGCTACAAACTTGTCAAAGATGTGAGTAATCAACAAGTGAGTGATCTAGAAAATAACACAAATTGCTTGGTTAGATCCTTGATAGCTCGTTCCTAATGCATTCCAGCATTACTTTAGTCTTCTACACATTCATACTTTCTCTAACATATAAACCACCTTAAACCCTTGCAACAATATCAACTTCACCAACAACCTAAAACCCTAGACATGATGTTCTTATAAAGGAATTTGATTTCATGTCGGTCCAATAGGATTACAATACAATTTCCTAGGTTCAAAGCATCTAGACATATCTAGTAACACGACACAAAAAGCACTATTAAAGTGTCAGCACCGTCAAACAATTGGTGGATGGTAACTCATCACAAAATGTCGGTTGGTAACTCCTCACGGAGTATTATCGGTTCATACAAAATACCGGTTCAAGCAAAATGCCAGTTGCTGGTTTGACAAAATGAAGACTAGGAAATATGTGTTCTGCTGCTTTGATCCTTTGTACCACTTGAGATCCTCGAACCGCTTGGGGTCAACATACTGCTTTAGATCGGTAAACACTTTCTGCAAAACACCAATAGTCTAAAGACTATAATGCATCATACCGGTTGAGCTTTAACTTATACATACAAAAATGATCTCAATGCAAGTGTGTGTCCATCAATGACAATCACAACATAATCATCAAAAATGCCAACACTACTGGCAATTATGGACAGGTTGGAGCGATCCCTTACCAGATCTATTGTGAGTTGTTGTGACTTTTTATTTGAGGTTATCTTGTAACTAACTTCATGTGGTTTGGAGATGCAATTTGATTCAATTCATTTATTTCTATTGCAGTGAGCATTTCGGTAGTGAGCTACATTGTAATCTTGCAGTGATCCATCTGGCAATGAGCCACCCTTTTTGTAAACACCATATAACTAGTTATATTATCTAAGAGTTAAAAATCTCCATGGATTTTCTCATTTGGGTTTTCCACATATAAAATCCGATGTTCATTTTGTAGTTGTGTTTCTCTTTTATTCTGCAATGGGTGATTCATGATGATGAGATTAATTGATTCACCCCCCCCTCCCCTCTTAGTATTTTGATCCATTCAACCATTCAACATTTTGTATATTCAATGACCTTATAAGGTTGATTCCATAGGATCCCATCTAGTCAACCATCATCTTTTCATGACTTTCCATTCACTATTTTTAAAACTTCCACTTACAATTTCCAACTAGAGTCAAAAGGTTATTTAGTTGTCCTTAACTTGCAAAAACATCATACAACTCTCTAAGTGGTTGTTGCATCAAACTTATCTTCTTAGGTGCCATTGTGGCATCTTGAGTGTAAGATGCCCCCTTTTTAACCTCTATTTTTTTTTTCCCTTCCCACTCACTATAATTTTGTCAAATATTTTTGCTTGCAAGTTGATCACTGATTTGGTTTGTTCTAAGTTTTACAATTACTAGTTTCTTTGATTTTTTAGTTTCTTGGACAAGGTATAGATAATATTGGCAAACACAAACACCACTCAAAAAATTCTATATTGTAACTCATATAAAATCAACACTATTTTTGAGCCAAGTGTCTATATTGTTTATTCAACACTATGATACTAAAACTGAAACAATAAATGATATTATGATTTCTCAATTAAGGACAACAATAACAAGGATTTGGTATATAATAAATCAATGTCCTGGAATACAATATTGACCACTGTTTACAATAGTGGCTGCTTTATCACATAAACCCTTTCTTTTGGCCACATACAAAAATGACTACTGCTAGTATAGCCTCTTATCTCTTGGTACAACATTCCCAATATCGGTACAACAGTCTTAATGTCTTCTACAATTTTGTACGACTCAACTCTAATGTACTTTTGACAACTTCAGCACCACACTAATAAATTAGACTGTACGATAGTATTTTTCAGTATGTACAGTATTTTGGGCAATATTTTCTAGCAGTATGACAACCCTATATTGAGTTTTGGGTATGTACGATACTCAAGAAGAAATAATGGTAGCTCTAGACAAGTGATGAATGATAGTTTAGTTCAACCTAGCAACTGTGTATGGCCCAGGGAGGGTATGTATGGCCCATAAAACTTGTGCATAAAACTTGTGCGACCAACAATCAGTATGTTTAGTAGTATGACTTTAGTATTTGGTCACATCAAGGTCCTTCCATATAAACTTAAGATGAAAACAATAAGCTCACTTCCTAAATGTAAACCTACAACTGGAAATACCTCCAATATAAGCTCCATAAAATACCAGAAACCCTACAATAAGCTAACACTAGTGGCAAATACTTTAGAAGGACTATAGCAATTACTACAACAACGGTACTATAGAATGACACTGTAGAAACTTTTTCTTTTTTTTTTTTTTGGCTGCCACAAATGCCCTTAAATCTGCTCTAACAATCTTCTCCAAATCTGCCCTTCTCTATTTGAAATTTCTAAGACTTTTCTAACCCCAATGTGTTTCTTGAATGAAAACACCATTAATCCTCCTGAGGGATTTGGTCCTCACAACCCCTTGAAGATGCACTCTCTAATTAATTCAAAAATTATTCATTCAACCAAGCATGTTGAAAGAGCTCTCAAAACTTCTATTTATTTACTCTCCAAGGAAGTCGACCCGACTCACAAGCAATGTGGGATAATAGAAATCACTTTTTATTTTAATATTATAATCTCCTCATTAGGGTGCTCATGTACATTTAATACTTGTAACACTTAACTTTATGGTCCCACTAAAGTTATTAAATAATGATAGAGTTAAATATTTTAATTTAACTTTATAACTTAAACTTTATCATTAAATAATAAATATCTCCAATTAGAAGTAAATTACCCAATCGGTATTCATCTATCATCACCAACATTGTTGCCATTCAAGAATGTGCTAAAAATGTTGAGTCGTTTCCCTAGCGGGCTTACTAAAACTAGTAAGTTCCCCAAAACTGCAACAAATCAACTCGGATTGGCCTGAAAATGGAAATGCCTTGGCCAAATAACCTTTGTATCCTTTCAACATCCAAGTTAGCCCATAGGAGCATGGAGAAATAGGCTAAAGAAAACATCATATAATGGGTGCTAGAAAGGGAACATTACATTGAGTTAAGGTCAACTTACCTATAGGAATTTGTCATCTCCTATGAAGCCACACCTAGCTTAGATCATCAAATCAACTTTGAAACAACATTTTAGGACATTGAGAGACAACTCTAAACTCTCCCTCTGTCTCCATAACCATCTTATCTTTCATAATCTCATTTTGTCATTTATTCCTCCCTACCTTATTTCAGCCTATTGGCAATATGCTGAATTTGGTAAAGTGTTGCCATTGATGTCAGCAATGTATCCCGGTTGGAGGCTATCCCAGTTGGACCTATCCCGATTAGTCTTGGTGATCATCTTGGTTTTGGCTATGATTTTGATCTAGTATGATCAGATCTTTGGAATTTGTTTTGGATGCTTACTCTGGATGGTTATTTGTTTGCCATATTCTACTGGTTCATTTTTTACTGCTCCGGTAACTATCAATTATGTTCTCGGTTGGTATTTCCCGATATCGGTTAGCTTTACTAGTAAGTATTAATTGGTGTTTTGGTTAGTCAATTTTCATCCGGCTTATGGAATCATTTTCTATCATGTTGAAGGTTCTTCTTGATCATATTTCAAGTGTTTGGTGACTTTGCATTGGCTGGTATGTTGTTATTATGGTCCTATTTGGATACGGTCAAAGTTTATGTGTTACTTCACTAAGGGTTTCTACCGGTTGGTGAAGCGTGTTGGATTTTGATCTTAGCGTAATTGGCGGATGGAACTATTTGGTTACTTGATTTAGGTCCATGCTATATAATGTAAATCATAATATTGGTTCGGTGATACCGTGTAATGTATTTTTTGTTATATGGGTTTATGGGTTTAGGGTTTAGCTGACCTTGTCAATAAGGTTGATGATCTGTATTTATAGGTGACTTATTCATGTAATTTTTATATGGATAGGATGGATGGTTATTTCTGCATTATCAAAGGAACTTTTATGTGTGAACAAGTGATATATCATTTGGTGAAGGTTTTTGTATTATAGGGTAGATACCTGTGCTTAACTAGAACTATATCAAGCATTAGGAGATGCTACTTTCACAGTTCATTCTTTCCAGATTATAGTCTAATGTTCTTGTAAGTCAGTGAGACTTCTTTTTGTGATGAGTAGTGATCTCTAGACGGTTGGCCTAATTACAAGTGCAATCCCCATTGTAATTTCACATACTGTTGCAGGAGTATTATCTGATTGTGGGTAGGGTTTCTGACCATAGTTTTTCCCTTTATCGGGTTTTCCACATGATCAAAATATTGGTGTTGTGTGTACTATTCTTTCATGTTATATTCTTAATTGTGATTTTTTCTTTGTGCTCTAGTTTAATACTTGTTATATACATAAGTTCTGATTTCTGATGGTAAACTAATTCACCCCCCCCTCTCAGTTTACTCCCAGTATCAGATCTGTCTAACATAGCCAAGGTCTTTCATGGTTGAAACTTGATCCCAAAGGTCTAGAAGACAACTAGAAGAAGCTCATGGATCTTGAAACATGGATTCATATACATTGGATGATGAATAATTTTATAATCCACAACATAATGCAAAATAATTTGACAATGAGTCCTTTACAACCATAGAAATCCAAGATCACATGACTGGCACAAGATTCAATAAGTTGCTTAGACAATTTTGAGAAGTGACCACCAATAATTTTTCCTCATGTTAATTTAAGATGGAGCAAGATTACCCCATGATTTTGATGTCACAAATTTTGGAAGATGATGCAGGAGCATCCCTGGTCTATGACAAATCTTGCATCAACCAAAAATATTTCCTTTCAGTTTAGTTCTTGTTTAGTTCAGTGTGCAGTTTTCTCTGTGCTTACCGGTTGGTACCGATAGTCTCTTGCTTTTCATTTAAGATCCTATTTATGGTTTCCACGCTGGTTCATGTGCTTAATTCTAGATTTTTAGTTCATTTGGATTCTTTTCCGGTCAGTTATCACTCTCGGTTGACTGTTTTTGGATTCTGGGACAGTTCTCGTGGTTATCGGTTAACTTTCCTTCATTTCTGGAGTGATTCTTGGCATGTGGATCTATTTTGGGTCTTGTCTGATGTTCTTTGGCATGTGGCTGACCTTCTTGCTGAACCACACTTCCTGGTTGTTATTTTCCAGAAAGATTTCTTTAATTCTTAGGGTTGAACTAGTTACACATTTCATTTTGCTATATTGGTAAATGTAATCTTATGAGGCTGAATCGAATATGTTCTAGTGGGTATATATGGCATTATGTAATCATTTGTAGGGGAGAGGAAGTAGAATTGAGAATAAGGATTTATATTCGCATTTAATGATCCAATTTATTATTACAATCCCAGTTGGATTGTATCTGGCTTGAAGCATGCATGTAACTAGTTAACTACCAAATGTTCTATGATGATTGTATGATGATAATCGATTGGTTCTTGGAAGTTCTAAGGCAATAATATGATCCATTTCTGTAATTTTTCTTTATTTTCTTGTTTCTTTTGTTGTTTTTCTCTTGTTGCATAAGCCAGTTGATTCTCTTTGAGGTTTTTACCAGTTATGGTTGTATCAAGTGGTATCAAAGCTGGTTATGAATCAGTTTGTGGAAGAGATGTTTGTGAACCTTGAGGCATTCCTTGGGTGGATAGACCATCAATTGGAGGCAGGTTGCATATGTGTTCAATAGATCACTGAGGAGAGGCAATTGAAACCAATAGTCAAATCATCGAGTTGAGTCAATTCACTGGAGCAGAAGAGGATATTTCGCCTAGAAGGACAAACCCTCAGATGGTATAGGTGCAAATGATGGATGACTTCAAGAATGAAGTGAGGAATGAAATTCAAAATGCTTTGGATGGTTTGCAGAGAAACTTTGAATCTAAGGATGAGTATGAAGAAGCCGGTGAAGAGCTTGGAGCAGAAGAGGCTGAAGGACCAGAAGATTGAAGAGAGGAAATATTCCTGAGAGAAATGGCACAAGCGAGTCAAGGACCCGCAAATAATTTGGCTGGCACAAACTAAGTTGAAAGGGTGTGTTGCCTTATGGTGGAAAGAATTACTGGAAGAAAGAGTGGAGACTAGTGAAATTAAGATCACCTGGTGGAGACAGATGGTTGCAAGATTGAAGGCCAAGTTCATACCGGGAGACTATGAGTTGGAATTGTTCAAGAAGTTGCAAAACCTGAAACAAAGACACATGACTATGAAAGAGTATACTGAGGAATTGTACAAGGTGATGATTAGATCTAAACATAGAGAGATGGATAGAGAAAAGGTGGTGAAGTACATAAATGGACTTGCATTTAACATTCAAGGTGAGATGAGTATGTTGAGGGTTTCCACAGTTGAAGAAGCTTATCAGTATGCTTTGATGGTTGAGGAGAAGATGAGAAGAAGACAACCGAATAGAGGGAAGGAGACATTCAAGGGACATATGAGTATAGTGAAGAAGAGTGTAGAGGAATCAAAACCTAAGTGGAGTAAAGAATAGAAACCAAAAACAAAAAGGAAAGGCAGTGGCAGTACCGGTAGATAATTTCCTAGCAAATGTTTAAAGTGTGGAGAAATCGGACATAGATTTTATGAATGTAAGCAGTGAATGGCAAGAATTTGTGTGGCTAATGAGGAATCAAAAAGTAAAGTTACGGGACCTGAATGTATACCGGAGCAAGGAGAATCCCTTATGTTCAAAAGAGTCATGATGGAGAAGAGTTGTGAGGATACCGGATCTACTCAAAGAAAGAGTCTTTTCTTGACTATATGCAAATCAGGTGGTAAGTATTTCAAGGTTATTATAGATAGTTGAAGTAATGACAATTTGGTATCTGAAGAGATGGTATTGAAGCTTGGATTGAAAGGGCTTGAGCATCCCTATCCCTACCAAGTAATTTGGTTACAATATGATCAAAATATAGAAATAAAGGAATAGTTTTCGGTGAATTTCAATATTGGGCCTTTTAGGGATGAAGTTTTGCATGATGTTGTATCTATGAGTGCTTGTCATGTCTTGTTGGGAAGACCTTGGCATTTTGATAGAGTATCTATTTATGATTGTAGAAGAAACCTAGTCACTATTGAGAAGGATGGGTAGAGAAGGAGGTGAAGAATCTGAGTCCTGAGAAAGGTTACAATACTGAGAAACCAGTTGCAGAAAGATCTAATAAATAAATCGGATGGACAGATGGAACCAAATGACAGAGAGCTTATGGTGACAAACTGGATGAAGTCTTGTGGCAGAAACAAATCAAAGTTGTAGAAGAAAGAAAGTAGTAAATAGAGACAATGTGCAGATCTGAAGCAAAGGAAGAGAAACAAAGAAAGTCAGAGGTTACAAAAGCCAATTGAGTCACTAGAGGAGCTAAATAAGAGGCTAGCAAATAAGGAATATGTTTGGATAAAAAATGAGCATAGGGTCTTTATCTTAAATCCTTTTAGATGATCATGAGTTTCCTCTCATGGAAGATCTTTTTCTACCTAGGGTATCTGATACAGGAGCATCCCCGGTCTATGAGAAATCTTGCATCAACCAAAAAAATTTCCTTTCAATTTAGTTCTTGTTTAGTTAAGTGTGCAGTTTTTTGTGTTATTACCAATTGGTACCATTAGTTTCCTTCTTTTCATTACAGATCCTATTTTCGGTTTTTAGGCTGGTTCTTGTGCTTAATTCCATATTTTTAGTTCATTTGGATTCTAATCCGATCAGTTATGGTTCCCGGTTGACTGTTTCTAGGTTCCAAGATAGTTCTTGTGCTTACCGGTTAACTTTCCTTCATTACCGAAGCTATTCTTAGTGTGTAGATATTATTTGGGTCTTGTCTAATGTTCTTTGTTGTGTGGTTGACCTTCCTATTTAACTGCACTTATTGGTTGTCATTTTCCAAAAAGATTTCTTTAATTCTTAAGGCCTACGTAGTTACACATTTCATTTTCTTGCATTGGTAAATGTAATCTTTTGTGGCTAACCCGGATATGTTTCGGTGGGTATAAATATGGTATTATGTAATCATTTGTAGGGGCAGAGGAAGTAGAATTGAGAATAAGGATTTACATTCACATTTAGTGATCCAGTTGATTCTCAGAGTCCCGGTTGGATTGTAATTGGCATGAAGCTTGCATGTAGTTGGTTAACTACTGGATATTTTGAGATGATTATATGATGAAAACCAGATGGTTTCCAGAAGTTATATGGCAATAATATGATATGTTTTTGTAATCTTATTATGTTTTCTTGTTTCTTTCATTGTGTTACTCTTGCTGCATAAGCTGGTTGATTCTCTTTGAGGGTTTTATCGGTTATGGTTGCATCAAAAGAAGATCAAAATCAAGCTAATGGGAATGATGGTGGACCTAGATGTGAGCATATCATGCCCGAGTCACCCTCATCCCTCTTCCAAAAACTCAAAGTACCTAATGCTTATACTCATACCAATTATATTAGACAAACTTATGAACAACCACGTGCATGTACTTTTCAAGGCTGAAGGAGTACCAATGTCTATACAAAACAACAAGAAGATACTCAAAATCCTAACCATGATAATGCTTATACTAGAAGACCACGTGTCAAATTTGATGACCATACCCTAGATCATGCTTAACACACCAATTATGCACATGGTCATGACACACACAAATTCCCAAGTCCTAGTGCACCTCATTAAAATCATAAACCAAGAGGCTCATATAGCAATTAGATTCCTCTACCACCTAAACACATATTTGACCAATATCATCATTACATGCAATATGTCCCTCCTCCTCCTCTTGGTGGCTCGAGCATGGGAATAGCTCAAAGGGACAAGGCACCTTGTACTAATTATTTGCAACACCAAATTAAGGAATTCCAACAACAAATGGCAAGTATCTGAGCGCCCATAAAGAATTATATGATTGAGGAAATTTGTCCTTATCCTTATGACAAAAGAATACCTATGCCACCTTTTCCTCCTCAATTTGTTGTACCTGAATTTGATAAGTATAAAGGAAAATGAGATCCAAAGACACATATCAAAAAAAATTCCATGGCTTGCATAGAAGTTTCTAGAGAGGATTCTTATTTGATGAGACTTTTTCCACAAAGTTTAGGTAGACAATCCATGGAATCATTTTCACACTTACCACTTGGAATCAATTCATGTGGTGAATTGGCAGAGGCCTTTATAAGACATTTTTCATACAACATTTAGTGTGAAGTTTCAATGCTAACATTGTGCAACACTAAGCAACGAAATGGTGAATCTTTTGCATCAATCTTGCAAAGATGGAGAGGCTTGGCTAGTAGATGCCCTTCTCACATTCCACAAAATAAAATGGTTGAGATGTTTACCCAAAATGTGAATAAAAATATTGGATATTGTTATCCATGTTTTTTATTATGAAGAAAAAATTGGATAACCCCTACGAATTTTTATTCGAATTCATTCTCATTTCTCTAAGGGTTTGTTTTCTAAGGCATTTTTTCTGCCTCATTAGTCTTTGGGAAACTTTGTAGCCATTTCTCAATCTTAGTTTTGTTGGTTGATTAAGAAATTAACTTAAACAAGTCTTTTTGTCTTTTGGTGCAAAGTCAGACTTAAAATCTAACATTACACCATCTTTTAGTCTTTTGTGCAAAGTCATATTTTAACTCCAACATTGCACCCCTATAATTTTTCAATGATGTAATTCGGGCTTATAAGTCCAAATTACACCATTTTGAGTATTTTTGTTTGGATCAGACTTATAAGCTCAAATAGCATATTTATGTCTCATGATTGAGAATATTAATTTCTCAATGTTTTCTAAGTCTTTTTGTTTTCTTCTTCTTTCATTTCCTTTTTAATCCTTTTTTCACCCTGATTAATTTATTTTGCTCAAGTATTTCAATGGATTTTGAGAGTGACTGCGCAAGGCCAAAGCCTTTTCTTATCAAGTATGTATTTCTCTCTTTTCATAGTGTTTCTCCTTTGTTTTTAGTGTACATTGGAGGTTAAGACTCGCACACCATTTTTTGTTTGGTGTATATCGGGCCTTAATCCTGACATACAATGTTTGATCCTCTTTTGCCAAGTTTCATGTGAAGTCTCACCTTACCATGTATCCCAAGCTTGTGATCACATCATACACCATTTTTCATGTGCATCCTGAGCACAAGTCCGACACACATTATCGATATGTTGTGGTCTTCTCGGTGTAAGGCGAGGTGATAACCCTGGCTTACACCAAAGTCTCACCTTACTGTGTATGTTGGTGCTATACCCCCACCCTACACCGTTAGCAACTCACCGAGCATTACGCACATTTTTACCAAGTATTATTTTATTGTGCATGTCGGGATTCAAACCCCAACATACACCATGGTTCCTTCCTATGGTGTATGGTTGGGTTTACAACCCCAACCTGCACCAAATGCAGTGATATTTTCTTTTGTTTTTTCTTATATGTGGATCAAGTTTCTAATCCCGATTTTCACCTTTTTTTCATTGATTGGTATCCCTTGGTGCACATCAATTTTACAAGCCTAATTCACATCATTTGACTTTTTAATCTTTCAATGATGCAAATCAAACTTATAAATCTAAAATGCATCTTATTTTTCTTTACACCAATTTTTTTGCATAAATCAGGTTTGTAAGCCTGATTTGCACCAAATACACACATGTAGATTGGAGATACAAATCTGATTTGTACTTGAAGACATTCTTGTTTTATCAATAAGTTGGGGGTTTTGGAATCCTAATAAGGAGGTTTTAATAAGCTAACGCATGGTGATGATCTTTTCAAAATGTTGCAGTTGCAACCATAGTTAAATGATGGAGCCATCGCCAAACAAGAAAGTAATGAAGTTCAAGAAGAAAGAGCCTCATTTGATATTTTTGTCTTCATCTATGTCATCTAATATTGAAAATATTAGGGATACAAATATAGGACACATAGATCTTGAAGAATTCTTAAAGAGAGTTAAAGAGCCACCAATTTACTAAAAAATGGAGGCTTCTGTCAACAATGGCATTCATTTGATTGCGACTTTCCCAATGTCAGCACAAAATCTTGAGTTTGTGTTAGAGTTAGCTAATAGATATGATCTAGTAAGCAGCTCAATCAAGGATGCAGAGGGTAAAAAAACTCTCATTAAGTTGTATGAGGATTTCTTCAACACTATCTTCAAGTGTCCAAGCATTGATCAATATGCCAATATTGACATGGAATCAACACAAGCATACTACAACAATACCTCAAATAAGTGCAGGAGAAATATAAATGATAACTAGCTAAAGACTCCTAGACCCATTATTGCAAGATGGCCAAAGACTATTCATCATGGAGTGACTTTATTGAAGATGTAAATAATTTGATTACTCTTCTTAGTAGAGTAAAGGTACTTCATGTTTCAGATACTTATCATGAGTGGATGTATCAATACATCCATATTATTCGATAAAACAAGAAGAAGATATATTGGGGTAAACAAATAAGTGATGATCTATGTGATAAACTAAACAAGGTTCCTACCACTTTGATGATGTATATGACTTTATACCTAGTATATGCAGCACCCTCAATGAGGCATTTTCCAAGATTGTCTACAACAAGAGATGGGATTCAAGTTCCTATATATCAATATTACTTACAACTAACTCTCAAAATAGTTTACATCATTTCAGGAGAGTGAATGATGCTTTCTTTTATCATTATACGTGCATGTTTGATAAACACCTTCAAAAGAACAGAGTATTGGATGAAGCTTGGAATGTGGTAAACTAATACAGGTGCATGTTCCTACAATTCCCTACTTTTACATATCTCACAATAGGATTCTTTGATGATGAACCTTTCATGCTTCCTAGGTACCCATCAGACAAGATTGTGCTCATTGAATTGGCTTGTCCAATAGTGGCAGTGCATCAATGCCAATCAGGTTTGCACAAGACTGATTTCAAGTTCTCCCTCACTATTGGGAGATATTCAATCAATTTCATCTACAAGGCTCGAGTAATGTATGAAGAGATGAGAAGAGTAACAATGAGGTTCTTCAAGACCAAGAAACATTTTGACTACAAAGGGATGAAGAAAAAACTTAAGATGAGTTACACTCATGTTCACCGGGAAGAGGATATTTGGATTGATTGTAGAATAAAAGAAAATATCAAAAGGCTTGACTACAACCACCTTACTATGTAACAAATTGAGAACCTAAATCTTGGTAACATTCCTAAGGATCTTGAAGATGATGAAAAATTATTCTAGACCCAATGTATGAAAAGAATAAGGTTGCAGATTCACCCTTGCCTCTTATTCAATGGTCTCAGAATGAAAATACTTCAATTAGGGCCATATTTCATAATATCCTTGCGAATACCAATAGTTGGTTGACATAGAAGGGGATTTAGTTAAAAAAATTCCAAATTGGATAAGAAAATGACACTTTGTGGCCAATTGGGATAACTATTGAGTTGAGAACTAAGAATAGACAAGTTCCGGAAACTCCAAAGGCTCCCAAGTTCAAATTCATAGTTGGAAGAAGAGGAAGAGTTAGAAAAGAAGCAAGAAGAGGAGTATGAGGAGGTGGGGTTACAAGAAATTCCCAATACTTCCCAATATGAAGGGACACAAGAAATCATTTCTCCTTTATCTCACAATTCTCTAGGTACAATTCCCCCTCCAGTTTAAGGATCCAATCTCATTCCTTTTGGTTCTACCATTTCGTATGAATCTGAGACTCCTGGTGTACAGATTCACACTATTCCTTCCACAAAAACTAGTGAGTCAACTTTAGATACCCCACATAACAATATTGAAAATGTGTTTCTTCCTAACTTATCTGAAGTGGCTTCCTTTATGTTAGAAAATTATGATAAGTTCATGTCAAAAACCAATTTTCATCCCAAGGTTTCAGTTGTTAAGAACCAACCTATAATTGTAACTTCTACTCCTCCTATTGTGGTCACAAACATACAAAACAAATAATTCTCATCCCAAGTATTGACAATAGGAGTATAAGATTATACACCTTTACCACCTTGGCTAGTCTCTAATAACCATAAGAGGAAGAAGCAATCTATCTCCCTAGATGACTTTGACTTTAGCTAGTTGGCTCTTGTCAACCCCAAGGGTGCAAAGAAACGAAAGACCTTATCTAGGGTAAAGGTGGATAAGTCAAAGAACAAATATGTGGATATGGAAATGCCTCCTACAAATACAGATATAGATAGGATCCAACCCATAGATTATGTTTTTAATAGGATTGAATTAGGTAAGAAAACTCATGTAGGAACAATAAAAGATGTTGAATCATCTTTTGATAATCTTGTGGCAAGGTATAATGAGGAAAATATCAAGAAAGATAGATTGAAGAAACAGATGGAACAACTCACCAATGTTTTGATCAAGATAACAAAGTCATTAGGAATAATTGAACTATTCACCTCATTAGTTGATGAACAAATCATCAAGAAAGTTGAGAAAGTTAATTCATGAGGAAGATCAATAGGTGAGTGGATGGACAAGATACTTAGTCAATGAATGCATCTCATATGTTCTATAGTTGCCTTAATCAATAATCTAGAAGGTGTCAAATCAGAGATAGATAAAAGATTATATATATTCTCACAAGAATTAGAAACACAAGAGAAGAACTTCGACTTACGGTTGAAGTTGGAAGATTTTCAATTTGATGTTCTGATTGATAATGGAGTGCTTCCTTCAAGGGACATGTACATTGAGCAAAGGTAAGTGATAGAACATTGAATGAATACCCTGGAAATTCTTATCAAGGATATGAGAAAGTCCCAAAGGGAATGTAATGACAAAGGAAAGGAGATCATTGAAAATGTATCAACACTTCCTTGTAACTTCCTTGATGAAAATCAAAATCCTCTTCATGAAGATGTTATTATCAAATAATTCAACTCGCTTGTTGGAGAAGAGGTGGACAAATAATTATTTTCAATATCTTTCATTGATAATTTAATAGACATTCATGTCGATCTGGCTGATTTGGCTTCTCTTCTAAAGAAGCACAAAAGGTGTTTTGTGAGCCTCGAAGATTCCATCACTCGAGTCAAAATTATCATAAGCCATACCAAAGTACCTACTAAAGAATAGATGAAGATTTCTCTTCAAAAGTTCATGGAATTCATGAAGCAAGATCATATCAGAGTGTCTAGTGGCACTTAGTAGTTCTCATTTTTCTAAAGTAGTAGGTGCATTTATGCAATTAGATTTCAACACCTCAAGTGCCATTTTGTATTCATGATTTTGCATCTAGAATAATAACAAGTTCTAAGTCAAGTAGGACTCATTTTTTACTTAGCCATACTTCTTTGTAGATTTCCTAGATTATCTCATTGCACCTCACCTATATATATGAGGTTTCTCATTGTAATTATCATCTTTAATCTTATGCAATGAAACTTTGTCAAAGTGAAAAGCAAAGTTAGAATTTGATTTCATATTGTTATTTTGCAAATTCGATCAAATAAGAAGGAATCTTTGGCATCCAGACTTTGTGTTGAATACATCATGGTTTATGGTGAGAGTGTTCTTATGTCATTCTTGTTATAAAGTCTTGCTTAGATCAAGAAAAAGAATTATGGAAATATATTATTAAAGAGTAGAACAAGTTTTGTAGTGTAAAATTTGTGTTATATTTCAATGTTTGCTAAATAGAACTAGTAATTAGTACAAGAGGTAGTGATTTGAAAACTTTGAGCTTCATTTTTTTATTTCGAGAAAAGATTGCCAAACTTATAACTAGATACCAATGCAAAGATTTTTTTCTTTGCTTTGGTATCTTGATAGAATATTGTGGGTTACAAAAGCTATTTATAGAAGGTAGATAAGATTATAGTGATTGTAAGACTTTGTGCTTGAACACTATTTTCTCATCCCAGAGAAGCAACAAAAGACTTTAAACCTTTATAGAAACTTTGTTTCTCTTTAATTTGTATTTTTCATTAGTATGCTTTAACTTATTATGTAGTAACTTCAAAGTTGTATTAATCATTATTGCTCCAAATTGTAAGTTTTTTTCTGAAAA
The DNA here is from genome assembly GCF_030272615.1 of Cryptomeria japonica. Classification (NCBI taxonomy): domain Eukaryota; kingdom Viridiplantae; phylum Streptophyta; class Pinopsida; order Cupressales; family Cupressaceae; genus Cryptomeria; species Cryptomeria japonica. The sequence goes on from NC_081413.1 coordinate 43,809,921, forward strand.
AAGAGAGGAAAGAATAACATCTATTCTAAAAAGAGAATAGGATAATGTACCATCGAAGTTTAGATTAGGAATCAGAGTTTGTATTCTGTTCTAAATAAAAGATAGTAAGTAAAAGGGGGAGCCTTCTCTTATAATTAGGAGAGATTTAATCTCTCATATTGTGGCTGAAACGACAATTTTGTGAACTTCCCCAATTTACAAAAATTTCATCTAATAGTTTTTGGTGACTCTATTGGGAAGGACACACAACCAAATACCTCAATTTTTGGTTATAGCATTCTAGTGCTATTATTCTTGGTATTTCATTTCAAAATTTGTTTTTGTACTTATTATTCAAGCTTCTAATCTAGCTGGTTCAAGTTATACATGTGAGATGAAATCAAGGTATTATTGATCCTATTTTTGAGTTGCTACAGAAGAACAACTTTGATTATTTTCCTCCTAGATCAGTATGTCCTTTGTAGCGTACAAGAAGTTATCCTCCTACAAGTAACAGATCACCTATTCCCAGTGAAGAATCCAATGCTCCCAAACACTTTGTATTGACTCAAATTCAAAGGTTTTTTATTCCATCTTTTCAACCAGTGGTCATGGCTGCAAGAGGTGGTCAACTTGGTAAAGGTCCATGGCGAAACATTTTTGGTCCCCTTAATTTACCTATTTCACTTCATCCGCTCCCACAAGGTTCTAGGAAAAATATTCCTAAATTCTATGGAGATGAAAAAGAACATCTCGATGAGCATATCGCTGCCTTTTACATTACATGGAGTATTCTTGGGGTGAACATGAAGATTTTTTAGTGAGATTGTTCATCTAAATATTACAAGATGCAACTACTAATTAGTTTTATCACTTGACACCTCAAACCATAACTAATTGGGATACCCCCAAAACTCATTTTGAGGCTAGATTCAAGCTAGCTGATGATGCTCATGCCCTCCTAGTGCAACTTACATAGATGAAGAAAGAATATCATAAGCATATTTGTGATTTTATCATGGAGTTCAATAAGTTGCAAAACCGCATTCCCACAATTTCTCAACCAAATGTAGAGAATCTCAAGTGTTTCTTCATCGACTTCAATTGCCATAGGTGAGTTTCCTATTGAGAAGAGAATCGGGGATAGATTTAGAACATGCACAAAGGATGGTAATTGAAGTAGAGGATGATCTTATCCTTGCTGGTAAGATCAGGAAAGATCCTAATTGTATACACCTAAAAATGGTTTGAAGATAATTAATTAAATAAGCAATTATTTAATTCATCCCCCTTCCTAATTTAATTGAATTCACTAAGCAATTTGATTAAAATCCCCCTTTCATCTACTTATTAATAAATCTAAGGATTTATTTAATAGGTTCATTTCATAATCCCCTTTAATTAATTAATTCCCCCCATCAAATTCATTTCTTCTAAATCCCATAATTAATTAAAATAAATCAATTTATGAGTTGTTGAGATTAATTAGCCTTTTCCTATAATTAGAATTTTTAAATTCAAATTCTCCTAACTTCTAACCATGTAACCTAACCCCTTCCAAACCTAACTCATTCCATCTAACCTTGGGTTTAATTAACCATCCGAGCTTGCACATCCTAACCACCATGTCCCCTTTCCTTAGACACTTGCTCTCTCATGAGCAAAGCTTCTTGACACTTGTCACCATAGAGATGGAAAATGTTCCCTTTCATCCAATCTCTTCTAGAAGCTTCTTGACACTTGTCACCATAGAGATGGAAAATGTTCCCTTTCATCCAACCTCTTTTCCAGCCTCCTCCAATTTCACCATTGATATCTTCAAACTCAATCTTGACCGTTGATTCCTGCCACCTCACCCCTGGCCTTGAAAATCCTATAAATAGACCCCATTTTGGAGTAATAATGATCCCATCTCATTTTTATTCAAGAATTGTTACTATAGGCATATGCAATCTTAGTTTATCATTTTAGCATTGTTATCATGTTCAATTTTAGCTTGAATCTAGGTTATTTTCTAGCATAATCATGGAATCATGTAGCTTAATCATTATCATTTCTAGCTTAAATGCATCATTTATCATTTAAATCCTCCATTTAAGTGTAGTCAAGTCACTGGAATTTGTATGACCAGATCTAAGAGCAAAATTCATACTCACACTTACTAGGAGGCGATAGATCGATTAGCTATGGTTTATCTTTCTTTGCTTTATTTTCTAACCATGCTTATAATGACCTACTAAGTGTTTTGTGTTGCAGGAATAGGTATACACTTCATAGGCACGACATTTTGGCTCCCACTGTGGGGCCAGAGTTATCATTTTTGGCCTCTCAAGCTTCATCAACATTCATCTCTATCAAGTCTGAATCAGAATGTCATACGAACTTATTTCTAGCTTAGTACGATATGCTTTGTGAGCTTGAATGACAAGAAATCCTAACTCGTACGAGCCTTTAGGAAAATTTTAATGTCATACTATCTCTCATCATGACTCATACGAGCTCTCATTCTAACTCGTATGGTTTCAGAAAGATACTCACACGAGTGGGTAAGGTGTGTCGTACGACACTATGCTTTTGTGGTTTTTTTTTAATTGACTGCATGTTGAGGGTTTTGATGCTTTAATTGATTACCACTAATGCTAACTCTGTTCTGTTTATAAAAAATTTGGTAGTCTAACTCTTTTATGTAGGACGATTGTCGAAGATACGCTAGTCAAATACCAAATTCAAGACACATCAATGACTACTAACAGATTTATTTTGCAGGTTGCCTAAAAGAATTCAACAAAACTTTGTGTATTCCTTAAATTTTTTTTAGGCACACTTATCTTTTGTTAAAGGAATGAACAATCATGTATTTTGTGTCTTTTATGATAGGCGAGTATTCTCTCACCTTTCTTAGGTGATTAGAAAGCTAGACTCATCTTTTACTCTCATTAGTGCATTTCTTTAGCAGGCCTGCCCTCCCAAGGAGTTAATAACTCTTAAATCCATTACGACTAGTGAGAAGGGAACGACCTAAGTGGGAATGGCTAACGCTAAGTAATCTAACCCACTATAAAATTAATGTGATTTGATGAAAATCAAGTCAACGATAGTGCTCAGGAATAGCTCTCCTTCGTACCTTTGGGTATAGAAAACATTGGTTTTCAAGGCTAGGAGACCTCTTAATTGAGTATTATACCCCGATGCATCGAACGGATCCCTTACTAGTGTCAGTTAAATTAGAAGCTACCTGATTCACCTCCGAAAGGGTGATAATCTTTGTGCAAGAGAGATAGTAACTCTCCCAAGATACTTTCCATATCGTGCTTCCATTTGTGTTTGGAGTCAGATAATACGGCATTGAGAATCCATTGTTTAAGACTCAGCGACTGTATTCTGATTAGCTATTGAGTGTGTACCTAGGTTTGCAAGCAAAGTTTTTCTCTCCTCAGCCAATTTCCTTAGGGTTTAGCATGCTTGTGGTTGATTATCATATCGCGTATTTGTTGTGTATTCATCCCTAAATTGAAAAATCAGACATCTAAGACTGAAAAACACAAGAAAAACATCAAAATTCACTAATCCAAATTCGGCAAAAGAAACATTTTTTATCTCTGCTCTGTTAGTTGTCATACGAGTCAAGTTCTCTGTCGTACTATCTAGTGATTTGTCATATGAGGTTAATCTTTTGTCATATGGTTCATAAAGAAATGTCGTACAAAACTGAGCTTTTCACATAAACTTTATGATTTGTCATTTGGTCTTATATCTCTTGTCATTTGGGGCTATAATCTGTCACACGAGTCTTTATTTTTATCAGTCCAGAGCCACCACTTTGCATGACTTTTTTAGGTTTTTCATTTTGCTTGATCAGTTTGCAATAATCATAAACACCTATTATTTGTTATTTTGTGCTTGGATTCTCTCCTTTGTTCGCTTGGTCAAGTTATCATCTGTCAAAATTACACTTTAGAACATAAACACCTTAAGATTTTCAAGTACTCACCCTCAACAAGTTCAAGATCTAAACATCTCAAAGCACATTATCACCCTCTTTGGTAAACTGATCACTCAAACATAGTTTCTCATCAGGATCTATCATCCTCTATCATGAAATTGAAACGTTTGGTCAGGATAATCTTGTCCCACATCATAGGATATATCATTCTTACTGGACTTGGTTCTTATCGAATCATCATCATTGCACTCCAAAACCAAAGATCGAAAAACTTGCAAAACTTTAAACACTTAAACCATCTTTTCGTGTCATATCGTGCTATCACATTTACCTTGACAGTTGATCACTAATCAAAACAAAGTTTTGGACAATCAAATCCTAGCTAAATAACACGCGTGTATGCTTATTCTAACCAGAGCTCAGAGACGAAGGATTGTAGAGACGGAAATCGAAACATTGGAAACAACTGAAGAGCATATAACCATGGAACATGAAGAGGAAATACAAGTTGAAGGAGAAATAACATAAAAAAATATCAGAGACATCAAGAAAGATCCTCAATTCGACAAATTTATGTAGAAATTATTGGAGGGAGAAAAAGAAAAATATTTCCTAATGTTAGCCAAATCTGGTGCTACACTCCCCCAAGATTTTGATGTGAACAAATTGACACAAAACAAAAGTGACCCTCCCCCTAATAACAAACAATACGAATATTTTTTTGGTCTCCACATGAATGACACATCAATTCCCAATAATACCATGACCAATGAAGAAACCTACATACCCAAAAGAGATGAAGTAGAAATTCTGAATAACCTCCAATCCAATGAAGATACAAGAAGGACTAGAGATGACACCAGAAGAGATTTAGATCCTTCTAGAATACAAAATCAGGGTCATATAAGAAAAAATAATGTTGATAATCCTATCACAACTCTCACACAACAACTACAAACACTGTAAACACAAATTCAAGATATGCAGAGAGGAAAAGTTAGAAGATACTCACTACAAGAAATTTGTCCTTATCCATTCGACAGAAACCTAAACATGATACCATTACCTATAGGTTTTGAAACTCCTAGATACAAAAAAATATGATGGAAGCACTGACCCTCAAGATCATATACGAGAATTTTACACAATGAGTATGGAGTTTGCACATGAGGAAATCTACTTGATGAGATTATTTCTAAAAAGCTTAACTGGACTAGCTATGGAATGGTTCTCCAAACTTCCACCTAGAATCAGATCATTTTCAAAGTTGGTGGATAAGTTTGTTTCACAATACTCTTACAATATACAACATGAAGTAACAATGCTAGACCTATGTAACGCCAAACAAAAGAGTGGAGAACCTTTCATGACATTTTTACAATGATGGAGATGGTTAGCTTCGCGGTATCCTCGTGCAGTGCCAAAATATGAAAAAATGGACATATTCATTGACAACTTAAATGATCAAATGAGTTATTACTTAAAAATGCAAGGAAATCAAAGTTTCAGAAAAATGATTGATAATGGAATCAGAATGGAGGAAACTATGATAAAGAAAGGTGAATTGAAAATATATAAAGACAGAGTTCATCCTCCTAATAACAACAACACCAATAACAACAACCACAATGATAAACCAAAGTTTTGGAATAGAAATCAAAATATATTCAACGATGGAATAGTGGATAACAACAATGTGAAACCAAAACAACCGATTTTTAATTTATCCACTCACTTAGTAGCGGCTCAACAAAACAACAATCATCAAAAAGAAACTATCAAAACTTTCTTTCAAAGATAATTTGCAAACATTGGTGAATCCTTGGGTCACCACTAAAGACACTTCTCACAAACAAATTGATTACTTTACTAGAAGAAAGGAACTACGAACCTCAAATAAAACCACCTTGGTGGAATGATAACCATTATTGCGATTTCCATCAAAACAAGGGACATCACACAGATAATTGTCAGAAGTTGAAACATATCATACAAGATATGATTGATAATGGAGTAATAACAGTGGATGGACATACAACAAATGAATCTCATACAACTTTTAAAACTCCGCTTCCAAACTATGAGAAAGGTGAATCATCAACAACAAACAATGGTAAGGGTAAAGCAAAGGTAAATTTCGCTCATACATATGATAATGTGGTAAATGTGATTGTAGTTAAAGAAAAGAAAAATCAAGAACATGCTCATGCTATCACAAGAAGCAAAGCCAAAGTTGTTTTACCTGGTCCTACAACAAACACAACATCCACTACCAAACAATACAACCTAATGGATCAATTGTAGAAAACACCCACACAAATATCTATCTTAGAATTGTTAAAGCTTTCACCTGCACACAAAGAAATTCTTGAACAAACATTAATCGATACAATAGTATCTAAAGATCTTGATATTGATCAATTCCAAATGATGGTGGGACACCTCACAACCCCTCACTGCTTATCATTCAGTGAAGAAGATGACATGTCCTTACAACATCCCCACAACGTTCCTTTGCATATTGAAGTCCTCATTCACAAAACGTGTGTTAAACGTGTTCTAATAGATGGTGGAACTAGCCTAAATATCTATTCATTGAGTCTTGTTTGTGCCTTAGGATATTCAGAAGATGCAGTTGATGTCTGGAAAAGGATCACCATAAAAGCCTATGATGAAGAAGAACATTCCTCCAAGGGAATTGTGACACTACCCATTAGAGTGGGACCTTTGCAGAAAGACACAGCATGCCAACTTCTAGAATTGGACTTATCATATAATTTACTCTTGGGAAGACCCTGGATACATGACTTGCAAGCTATCCCTTCAACATGTCATCAGTGTGTAAAATTTCCCTACAATGGGCAAGAAATCATAATCTCTGCAGATTCAAATCCATTTCAATACTGCAACAATCTAAAAATGGCCCAAGAAGTCATTGTTCCTCATAACAAGGAGGCATCATCTTCAAACACACAATCCAAGGAAAAATCATTTGCCTCTATTCTATCAAGTATGGAAAAACAAATGTACCTAAGAGATAGAGGGAACAGAGAATATTCAATATCACAATTACCACTTTCTTCTAAATCCTGTGGAAAACCATAAAACTCTAAACAACAACCAATTGTAAAACATATTTCGATATTTGATGGAGCATTTGTTAGTGTTGGAACCTTATCAGAGGAAAAAAAAGACAAAGATGTGCTACAATGACTATACAAGGGTGAAGAATATAAACAAAAGATTAACAATGTCAGAATACCTACAAAAAAGTATGGAAAAGGATTTAACATTCTCAGAAGAATGGGATACACTAGAATAGGTCCTATAGGAAAAATAAAAGAAGGTATCTCAGAACCTATCCAACCTTACACTCAGTAGACTACAGACAAAACAAGCTTAGGGTAAGGACAAGTCACTCTACTGGAAGACACATCTTTTAGTCAACAACAAGAGGAATATGAAAATAGACAAGAATAATTGGCAATTGAAAGAGAAGAATCATCAACTAAGCAACAAACACAAGCAAACATGAAATGGGAAAAGAAGCAAGCTTCAAATCAACAAGAGAAACAAACTAAAAACACCTCTCAAGTAGCACTAAATCTCAATCAAAACAAGAAAGAAGCTAATATAAATCTAGGAGAACTGATAGAAAAGTTGACAAAACTCAATTTCAATCCTAAAGAAGTTGAATATGAACTTGAAGAAAAGATATAGCCAAAAAAGCAGAAGAAATGCTATATAACCAAATCTGTAGATTGCAAGCTGCAAGTGATACAGATTCTAATGAATGGAAATGGGATTCCTATCACTCTAAAGAATTAGCTGAAGAAAACTTCTTTGAAGGAGATGTAGGAGTCCATGTAGTTCACATGTATGCAGGATAAACGTCAGGAACTAGTTCACTTGAATTAGAATAACATTCGGCTGACTTGGACTTAACCGAGGATGATCAAGAATATCTTACACAAGGTCATTCTGATGAGAGTACCATTCTAGACATTGACATACATATTGAAAACTTTGATACATCCATCATGACCCTTGAAACCCTTGAAACATCCCAACTTGAAGATCCCCTACCTCTAATCCACCCTGAGCTTATTGATTAGGAAAAGGAAGGACATACCACCATTGATACCTTTCTAAATGACTAGGCCATATCTGTATATCTTAAAGCAATCGAACCCGTAACAACTCCCACCAGGAATTTTAGCAACGCATCTTCTAGTCAAGTGGGTGCCAAATCTCCTAGTTGCAAAAGTGAAAATAATGAAAAAGATATCAGGTCTAATGTTGAAAACCATTTATTGACAACATTAGATCCAAAAAAAGAAAAAAGAAAGGATGAATCTAATGGTGAAAACCTCCTTGAGGCACCAGAAGATGGGAGATTTGATAGTTTACCTGAGCACTATCAAGAAAGTTCATCCATTTTGATTGAACCAACAGAGGCAGTTAACATTGGCACAACAAAGCAACCAAAGATTCTTCATTCAACAACTTCTCTATCTGAAGAAGAAAATAAACAATATGTGGAATTCTTCAAACGAAGGCAAATCAATTTTTCCTGGTCATATGTAGACATGTTAGGGTTAGACCCAGAGCTTATTATGCATCACTTGAATGTTAGTCCAGGAGCCAAACCAGTCAAATAGAAGTTACGGAAAATGCATCCGCATATCGCTATTCTAGTCAAAGAAGAACTAAAGAAATTACTGGATATAGGATTCATCAGACCTGTAGCCTATCCTCAATGGGTATCCAACATCGTTCCCATTTCAAAACCAGATAAAAGCATCATAGTATGCATAGACTTCAGAGATCTTAATAACGAATGTCCAAAGGATGACTTTCCTTTGCCTAACATCGACATCATTGTATATTTAACTGTTGGACACTCCATGTTTTCTTTAATGGATGGTTTCTCTAGATATAATTAGATCAAAATAGCACCCGAAGATCAAGAAAAGACAACTTTCACATGCCCATGGGGTAATTTCTGCTAGAACATCATGCCTTTTGGATTAAAGAACGTCGGTGCTACATATCAAAGAGCTATGACACCTATATTTCATGACATGATGCATACATTCATGGAAGACTATGTGGATGACATATTGGCTAAATTATATAACAGAGAAGAACATATAAAGATACTAGAAAATATCTTTGACAAGTTAGAACAATACAAGCTAAGGCTAAATCCTAAGAAATGTACCTTTGGTGTCACTTCAGGCAAGCTATTGGCATACATTGTTTAAGCTACAGGTATCATAGTGGATCCAACTAAGGTTAAAGCAATCATGGAAATGACATCTCCCAAGAATATCAGTCAACTAAGATCACTCCAAGGAATACTCCAATCAATCAGAAGATTTGTTGCTCGACTAGTAGATAAATGTCAACCACTTACTCATCTATTACACAAAAATGTTCATTTCAAGTAGGACCACTAATGTGTGGATGCATTCAACAAGATCAAGGCTTATCTCATACAACTACTCGTCCTAATGTCACCAATTCTAGGGAAGCCGTTGTTACTTTATGTATCAACCACCAAAGCATCATTAAGAGTTTTTCTTACACAACAGGATAATGAAGGAAAAGATTGAGCTATCTACTACATCAACAGAACACTAGTAGAATATGAGATCAACTATTCACCAATAGAAAAAACATGCTTGGCAATGGTTTTTGCTTCTAAAAAATTATGACACTATCTACTATCTCACTCCATCAAGTTAATAGCTAAAATTGATCCTCTGAAATATTTACTCAGCAAAGCAACATTAACAGGATGACTTGCAAAATGGATCATGATCCTGAGTGAGCTTGATATTGAGTATGTTGATAGAAAAGTTATAAAAGGACAAGTCATTGTAGATCAACTAGCAGAGGCACCCCTTCAAGATGATCATCCTTTACACATTGAGTTCCCTGATGCTAATATCCTAACGGTCAGAACAAAAACATGGCAATTATACTTTGATGGTTCATACACACAACACGGATACAGAGTAGGCATTTTATTCATTACACCACAAGGTCATACAATCCCAAAAGCATACAAATTAAGCTTTCCATGCACCAATAACACAACATAGTATGAAGCTTTAGTTACAAGTATCAAAATGGCTATAGAATGGAACATTACACAACTTCAAGTCTTTGGAGACTCTCAGCTTGTCACCAATCAAATCAATGATGACTATCAAACAAAGGATGAAAAATTTATGCCTTATAAAAAGATGGTTGATGATATCAAGAAATACTTTGTAGAAATAACTTTTCAGCAGATTCCAAGGAATGACAACAAAGCAAAGGACGCCATGGCTACACTTTCTTCTCTCCTTCAGACACAAGAAAATCAACAGCTTTATGAATTCCTGGTGGAAGAGTTGTTTTACCCTACGCATAATTGTCCTGATTCCCAATCTATCTATCAACTTGTGGGGCATGATTCCTTCTGTTATGGCCAAACTTACACATACCTGAAAGATAACACCCTACCTCCTGACTTATCAAAAAATCAAAAGAGAATCTTTATTCGCCAATCCTCACATTTTACTCTCGTCACGGATACCTTGTTTAAATGAGGTCTAGATGGTACTCTTTTAAGATGTCTCAAACAAGAAGAATCTGAGAATGCCTTACATGAAGTCCATAATAGAATTTGTGGCACTCATTCAAGTGGTCTTACCCTTTCAAAAAAACTCATACACTTGGGTTGTTATTGGCGGACCATGGAATGAGATTCTTTTCAGATAGCTAGAACATGCAAACAATGTTAGATCCATGGGAATTTGATTCATGCACTAGCACAAGAACTTCATGCTTTGGCAACATCTTGGCCTTTTTGTCAATGGGGTCTTGATCTAGTAGGAAAAATAAATCTTTCTTCATCTAATGGTCACAAATTCATCCTTGTAGCTACAAAATATTTTACAAAATGGATTGAGGCAGTACCTCTCATAAATATCACAGGAAAACAAATTGTTGCATTTATCTTGAACTATATAATCTATTGCTACAAAATACCAATGACCATTATCATTGATAATGGGTGACCATTCAAGAATCAAGATGTACAAGATCTATGTGATAAATTCAAGATCCAACACAAATTCTCCACACCCTACTTTCTATAGGGAAATGGGCAAGCAGAATCATGAAACAAAACTATTCTGAAAATCCTCAAAAAGATAGTGAATGATGCTAGCAAATATTGGAATATTCAATTGAAACCTACTCTATGGGCCTACCGTACCAGTATCTGCACACCAACATTTGCCACATCTTTCTCTCTTGTTTATGGATCAAAAGCAATACTACCAATAGAAGTAGAGATACCTTCTCTACGAGTATCATTAAAATGTCTCATCCTAGATGAGGAACAACGAGTATCTAGATTACAAGAGTTAGAACTGATCCATGAATGAAAACAAAATGTGAGAGCTATAATCACAGGGTCAAACCATGAATTTTTCAAGTAGGGGAACTAGTACTAAAATAAAATCCATGCAATCAGGAAAATCGAGAAAAGAAAGGAAAGTTTGAACCAAACTGGTTAGGTCCATTTGTAATCACAACAGTATTTGGATCAAGAGCATATCAGCTATCAACACAGGATGGAGATCAGATCGAGGAACCCATCAATAGAATGCATCTGAAGAAGTTCTATGTCTGAAAAAGTTGAAAAAAAAATTTTAAAAAAAAAAGTGAAAAAGTAGAAAAATCCAAAAACAGTGAAAAAGCAAAAAAAAAAATCAAAAACAGTGAAAAAGCAAAGAAAATCCAAAAAAAATCAAATATGAGAAAAAGTGCAATAAAAATAGATGGAAAACCTAGCAAGCAAGCACTATTTGTCGGCTAGCTCTTCCATCTATTAGTTCATGCATCCTTTCGCTTGCATTCATTTTCCATCAACGTTGTTCATATGCATCATAAAGTTTTGTACATACGCAGGCATCGCAGCTGCTCACTCGCCATGGTTTGGATCATTGGGTATATCACACTGAATTTGTTTCTAGGCTTGGGGAAAAATCCTACACTTAGCTGGGGGCAAAACTTCTTGATCTTTCTGAGCTTAATCAAACAGGTAGAACAAATAGCTACACAACTCTTAACGAGCAAAAACTGAGACATATCCAACATTGCACACGAGATCAAATTATCAACCATCAAACTATCACAAAGTTAGTCTAAACACATGGATGTTATCTTTTGGATAATGATTTTAACATGATTATTCAACTTTTCTATATTGATTTTTGTTGGCATTTTTGATGATTATGTTGTGATTGTCATTGATGGACACACACTTGCATTGAGATAATTTTTGTATGTATAAGTTAAAGCTCAACCGGTACCTATTCCAACCAATATGATGCATTATAGTCCTTAGACTATTGATGTTTTGCAGAAAGTGATTATTGATCTGAGGCAGTATGTTGACCCCAAGCGGTTCGAGGATCTAAAACGGTATGAAGGATCAAAGCGGCAGAACACATATTTCCTAGTCTTCATTTTGTAAAACCAACAACTGGTATTTTGTATGAACCGGTAATACTCTGTGATGAGTTACCAACCAGCATTTTGTAATGAGCTAACATCCACCGATTCTTTCATGGTGCCGACACTTTAACAGTGTTTATTGTGTCATGTTATAGAATATGTCTAGATGCATGAACCTAGGAAATTGTATTGTAATCCTATTGGACCGACATGAAATCAGATTCCTTTATAAGGACATCATGTCTAGGGTTTTAGGATGTTGATGTTGTTGCTAGGGTTCAAGGTGGTTAAGGAGTTAGAGAGAGTATGAATGTGTAGAAGACTGAAGTAATGCTAGAATACATTAGGAATGAGCTATCAAGGATCTAACCAAGCAATCTATGCTATCAGCTAGATCACTCACTTGTTGATTACTCAAATCTTTGGCAAGTCTGTAGCCCTTAACCGGGTAGGCCCAAAAGCCTTTTGTAAATCCTCTAACAAGGTGGTTCACATTTGTGGATCTAAAATCCTAAAGCAAGGTAGTCTTTAATTGGACTTATCTCCTAACAGAGATTGATATTCCTAATAGGATCTGTTCTGGTAAAGAACATTGTATGACCTTAATCGGCCTGACCTTAACTGGTCTGGTTCCTATTCTGCAGATAGTTACTTGTGAGTTCCATCTCACCGTGGTTTTTCCTATTTGGGTTTCCATGTCAAAATCTCGTGTTATGGTGTTTGTGCTTCTGTGGGTGAATGCATTATTTGCTATTTGGTTTGCATGTGTGCTAACTAGTTTGTCTGCTAAACTGTTTTACCAGTTTACTGTTAGTCTAGCAAAGTGTTTAAGTGCAAAGATTTTTGGACTACTAATTCACCCCCCCCCTCTTAGTATTCATCAACTGGTATCAGAGCGAACCTTTCTATAAGTTTAACCACTTAGAAAGAGATATGGTGGAATACACATTGAGGGAACTTACTCATCAGCTCACTCAATCTAAGAAAGCCTATGATGATATTATGGTCAAATACAAGGCATCTCAAGTAAAAAGGAGAGAACATGCTGAAAAGTTGATGGAGCTATCTAAAAATAGTTCTTCTGATGAAGTGGACATGGAAGCCCTGATTCAAGAAGTAGAAAAGCTGAATGAATCCAATTCCAATCTGAGAAAAGAATTGGAAGGACTAACTATCTGAATGTGCCAAGAGCTTGAGAACCAGAGGAAAGCTGAAGATCTAGTCAAAGACAAAGATCATGAAAACTCCAAGCTGAAGCAAGAGATTAGTGCGCTAACTGCTCAACTCCATGCGAGCAAAATAGAAAAGGAAGACATGCAAGGAGAACTGAACATTGCCATCTCTGAAAATGAAAACCTGATAGAAACAAATGCTGCTATTTCCAAAGAACTCTCTAAGTCAAAGGAAATGCTTGCTAAGTTCAACAAGAGTACTGTCAAGCTAGAGAAAAAGCTTGAATCTACCAAACCTGTCAAGAATACTGATGGACTTGGCTATTCCGGTCATGAGGAAGGTGAGACCTCTGGTACAAATGTTGGAACATCAAAGAAACAACTGACATCAAAGGATAAATGTAAGCAAAAGTTTAAACTTGTTTGCTTTAATTGTCTTAAAGAAGGACATACTGCCAATGTGTGTTGGAGTAAGGCTTACAATAATTTTCCTTATTTCCTAAATGATAAGCCTAGATCCTATAGATTCAATGGTAATTGTTATGTATGCAACAAGTTCAGGCATAGAGCATCTGAATGCAGGTCTGTTATGAACAATACTAGAAGATATCCTCAGAGGACTCAAGGAGTTGGTCCTGAACCTTTTGTGAACCAGAATTACAACCGGTTTAATGCCTTCAATCATCAGTCAAGAAGTGGTGGCTATCAAGTGGCAACTGGATGGAGAGAAAACTATTTGATCTATCATAATCATGGTCACACTGCTACAACATGCAAGAGGAAGAACGACAACATGAATAATGGACCTTGGAGAGCACCTAGAATGGTTTGCTATCTTTGCAACAAACTGGGTCACATTGCCAGATTCTGTAGATCAAGAAAGAACACATCTGATGATATACCAGTCACTCCAGAAAGAAAGATTGATATTGACACTGTTCAAGTAGATATGAACAAAACTTGGAAGAAGAAACCAGTGGTGTTACAAGAAGAACCGATTTCTGCACCTAGTGTGGAAATATCGGAACCGGCAAACTAAGCATCAGAAAAGCTTAGGGGAGCAAACAGAAAAATGTTTTGAACCCCTGGTTTACACTAGTAAAAGACCTTAACTGGTATATGATACCTTTCATTCGGCAGAAGACCAGAAATGGTAAAAGGCAAATTAGGGTTTACGCCCTAATGGTGGAGCATTAATTGCAGTAGGTGAGGAATATGTTTAAAAGAAATTTTCAAATAATTTCTCACTATCATTTTTCGAAGCGAAGAAGGTTTTCAAGTGCAGAGTGATGAAAAAGTGATTTGTGCTGTGTTTCAGAGAAAGTTGGAAACCTTGAAGGAGATTCAAAGGCAAATTGCAAACGGTCAAGAGAAGAACTCAAACCAGTGATTCAGTAACCGATGAAGAGGAAGGCGAAGTGGAAATTGCAAAGCCCTAAATTCTTGATTTTCGAAAGGTATTTCTCAAAGCTTTCTATTTTGTCATGGCTTCCACATCGCATGATAGTTCTAGTGCAACTATCGATTCTATGGACTTCATTCAAAGAAAATCAAAATATAATGCTTTGTCACAAGTACCAGTTGGTGTTATAGTAGAAGAAGGGATTTCAGATTATATAGACTACAAAATCAAAGACCTAGGGTCTCTTATGATCCACTCATAGCTAGGTCTATTCTATGGAAAAGATAAAAATATCAAACCAGAGTATAGCATTTTGGAGAAGAAGAAACTTCACAATACAGTTTACTTCATGGAAGATTTCACAGATGACCACATTAGAATCATTCTGAGCAGAGTTCATGGTGACAAGATGTACCTGGAGAGAATGCATGATATCATGCCACAAGCTATTCATGTCGTCACCGGTTTCTGCAATACAGGAGAAGTGCCAGCCTTAAGGAAGGTCAACAAGATGGAAATGTCCAAGCTCATTGGTTCAGTGAGCGACTCACGAGAAATGCCTGTTAATTCCATCAAGGATGACCTTGTGAAATATGCGTGCACGGTGATTAGATACTGGACGTTCTCAGCCAGTAGAATTAACTCTGTATCTATTGTAGTGGTAAATGCAGCTTACCGAATGATCAAGGAAGATGCATCATTTGACCTTTGCACCGATATGCAAAGGCAACTCTTGTTGAATCTGAAATCAATCAAATAGGATAATGCATTGAAGTTCAAGGTTGGTCAGCTACTAGTCAGATTATTCTTTTATTTCCAAGGTTACTTCCTAGGAGTAGGAGATATTCAGTGGTCTGCAAACCAACTGGTTACCAAGCAGATTAAAGAAATCCTACAAGCAGTTGGAACTGGTTACCTTGATGTTCTAAATAGGTACTTTGATGAGTTCAGAACAAAGATGAGCCTAAAGATGAGGATATCCAGTGACATTGTCAAGAAGTATGAAGATGATATCTACTTTATCATCAATGTTGATTAATGCATAATGGAGGTTGTTGAGCCCAAATAGGAAGAAGTGGAGCCTATGGGCTATGAGGTGATGTATGATATATTGGATGGGTATGCTTCTACCCTAATTGCCTCACCCCTAGATTCCAAGGCAAAGAGAATCAGCACCTATCTAGAAAGGGTTGCGCCAGTTGAAGAATCCCCTAAAAAGAAAGGAAAGGCAGTGCCTTCGGCATCAGCACTAGTTACTACAGCCAGTCCCAAAGTGACCAAGCAGTTACCTGCAAAGAAGAAACTGGTAGCAGCACCTGCCAAAGTGTTTGAGAGAAAGAGGAAGACAAGGAATGCCTCACTGGACTCAAAAGAAACTATGTCTGTGGAAAAACCTAAGAAGACAAGACAAGCAAAGAAAAAGACAAAGAATGAACCGGCATCTTTGGCATCGATAAATATCGACATTTCCTCCTACAAACCTTTGACACATTATCAAAGAACCATAAAAAATATTAGGAGAAAAGTGTTGAATGGTTTGATTGATTGTTTTGATGACTTTAATGATGATGAAAAGGAAGCAGTTGAAAAAGAAATCATTCAGTATTTATGTGTTAATGACCAGTTGCCTTCAGAAATTAGATCCGAGACACCGGATTCTTTGTATAATTCCTTAGACAATAAATGGCACATTGCCATAGAAAAGGAATAGGAAATGAGAGAGAAAGTTTTTGCTAAACATTTTCGTGATGTATCAAATTTAGAACTATTTGAAGTAATGAATAAATACAAAGGCCTCTTCTTCATGAGAAGAAGAAGACTCATGTTACTAGAAGGAAAGGGTCAATAAGTGCTCAAGAATACACACACTCTTGCTCTAGAAGCTCTTAAAATGCATAGAGTGGCTGAAGCCAATAGGAAGGTTGAGCAAGAACTGGCAATAACAAAATCGGAAGAAGTGTTTGATGATGAAGGAAACTCAGTTACTGAACCCATAGACACTATTGATGTCGATGCTCTGGATGGAGAGGATGTTGCTCAGGGTACACCATCGGAAGCAACATGATAGAAGAAGCAGGCAGAACAGGTAGATAAGAAAAAGGAAAGTGAGGACAAAAAGGAGGAAGCAAAGAGGCAAGCAGAGAAGAAGAAGGAAGAGGAGAAGAAGAAGGATGAAGAGGAGAAGAAGAAAAAGGAAGAGGAGAAGAAGAAGAAGGATGAAGAGGAGAAAAAGAAAAAGGAAGAAGATGAGGAGAAACGGAAACAAGAAGAAAAGAGAAAAGAAGAAGAGAAGAAAAGAAAGGAAGAGGAGAAGAGAAAGGAAGAGGAGAAGAGGAAGGAAGCAAAGAAGAAGAAGGCAAAGGAGGATAAGGAAGAGGAAAAGAGAAAAAAAGCAGAGAAGAAGAAGGCAGAAGAAGACAAGGAAGCGGAAGTGACAAAGTGCATGCAGATGGAGACTCCAAAGGCAACTGGTAGTCAAGCCAAACCGGCTGACCTCACCAGTCTGCAAGTGAAATGGAGCTGCTACAGAGCCTTAAGGTTGCTCAAGAATGCCTTGAGATGTTAAGGAGGAAGAAGGAGGAAGATGTGATCCAAGTTGCGGTGGACACTCTTACCGGTTTGTTACCCGGCACAAACCTCCCTAGTACTGACTCATCGTTGGCCCAATTGAAGCTCCTATGCACAGTAGTGGATGATCAAGTGTAGAGCTTAGAGGACGTAGCAGAGGCAAATGCCAAGAAAGAGCATCAAAAGGCTCTCAACATTGCCCTGGTGAAGAAGCTTAATGAGCTCCGGTCTGAACTACAAAAAGCATAGAAGGATATAAGGAATGCTTTGGATGAGGGGAATCTTCTACTCAGCAAGATTTGCCAACCCCATCTATTCTATGATGATGTGCTTGCACATAAGCAAAAGCTTCAATCTAATTTATAGTCATACATGAGCACCTTCAAGCCGCCTGATGACTCCTTTATAGCTTATGGGCAAACCGTTCACCAGTTTCATATCCAATCTACTAAAATAGAGTATGAGATCATCACTCAGTCACGAGATTTGTAGGAGCTACAACTGGTTCTACTCCCACATCTGCAAATACTTCAGAAGTGCTATCTTAATCTGGATGCCTTAATGGCGACACAGGAGATGAGTACACTAGATGCCATGGAAGAACATGTCTCTTAGATGCAGATAGAGAAAGAAGTGGCAACCTCCCTACTTGAGTCCTGGTCTTTATCTATGAAACAATTCTTGCAGGACTTTAAATCTATTTTTGACAAGTTTTATTCCTTATTGTCATAAACTCTTATTCTTTGAATACTAATGACACAGGTGTTAGTCTGTAATATTTTGTTTTCATTGTTGGCAAAGGGGGAGAAGTATAAATTTTGAATGTTTTGATGTAAAAAGGGATAGTGTATATGCTTAGGGGGAGTAATTTTGATTCTGGCATATTTTTGTTGTAAAACACTTAGATGTCAAAATTTCCTAAGTGTTTCCATCAATGCCAAAGGGGGAGATTGTTGGAATTTTTGATGATTATGTTGTGATTGTCATTGATGGACACACACTTGCATTAAGATCATTTTTGTATGTATAAGTTAAAGCTCAACCAGTATCTGTTCCAATTGGTATGATGCATTATAGTCCTTAGACTATTGGTGTTTTGCAGAAAGTGATTACTGATATGAAGCATTATGTTGACCCCAAGCGGGTCAAGGATCTAAAGTGGTATGAAGGATCAAAGCGGCAGAACACATATTTCCCAGTCTTCATTTTGTCAAACCGGCAACCGATATTTTGTATGAACCGGTAATACTCTGTGATGAGTTACCAATCGACATTTTGTGATGAGCTAACATCCACCGATTGTTTGACGGTGCCGACACTTTAAACGGTGATTTTTGTGTCCTGTTACAGAATATGTCTAGATGCATTGAACCTAGTAAATTATATTGTAATCCTATTGGATTGACATGAAATCAAATTCCTTTATAAGGACATCATGTCTAGGGTCTTAGGTTGTTGATGTTGTTGCTAGGGTTCAAGGTGGTTAAGGATTTAGAGAGAGTATGAATGTGTAGAAGATAGAAGTAATGCTGAAATGCATTAGGAATGAGATATCAAGGATCTAACCAAGCAATTTGTGCTATCAGCTAGATCACTAACTTGTTGATTACTCACATCTTCAACAAGTCTGTAGCCCTTAACTGGGTAGGCCAAAAAGCCTTTTGTAAATCCTCTAACAAGGTGGCTCACATCTGTGGATCTAAAATCCTCTAGCAAGATAGTCTTTAATCGAACTTATCTCCTAACAAAGTTTGATATTCCTAATAGGATTTGTTCTGGTAAAGAACATTGTATGACCTTAACCGGTCTGACCTTAACCGATCTGGTTCCTATACTGCAAATAGTTACTTGTGAGTTCCATCTCACCATGGTTTTTCCCATTTGGGTTTCCACATCAAAATCTCTTGTGTTATGGTGTTTGTGCTTCTGTGGGTGAATGCATTATTTGCTATTTGGTTTGCATGTGTGCTAACCGGTTTGTCTACTAAACTATTTTACCGGTTTACTGTTAGTCTAGCAAAGTGTTTAAGTGCAAATATTTTTGGCATACTAATTCACCCCCCCCCCCCTCTCTTAGTATTCATCAATTTTCACTATCATGATTTATGAGTGACTCCAGGATGTCTTTGACTAGAGGAACAAGGAAGGAACATGATTTTTTTGTGTTTGTTGTCTGAACATTGATCATTTATATGTGCAAATTTTTCTTCGAATATGATCATCAAAGTATCATTGAAGACATTTTTTATTTGTATATTGAAATGATTAATACTACCTATTTTATGCAAGCAACACTCAGGTTATCTTGGTTCAATTATACCTCGATGCTTGTGCTAACTTTCCATATCAAAATCCAAGAAAGCAATGCTTAGCTCATCATGGTTTAACTATACCATCAATTTTTGCACTCATTTCCCACATTTAAAAATCTCAATGATGACAAAAATGCAATAATCCAGTGACAGGTCCGCTTGTAGCTTTGCATTTTCATTTGCATTTAAGCTTGCACTTCATTCTTGCATGGGATCTTGCATGCTCCTTTTATCCAAGGTCAAATCTATCGGAAGAATCATCAAGGTATCATCACAAGTGTATATGCAATTAGACTAACGATTCATATCTCTCCAAATATTGTCGAGCCAGTGAAAATCTTATGCTACCCTCTCATCAGAACCAACATCAGCATATCCAAATCTTACTGCAACTTGATATCAACAAACTGTCAGTTCTTTATCCAATCAACCTTATCTAATCAATAAATCAATCACATCTAAATTGATTCTCTCATGTCTTATACAAGATGTATCTTTCCTAAAACTAGACGTTCTGATCATGTCTTATACAGGATATATCATTCCTAAAACTAGACGTTGTGATCATCTTTGTCTTATACAGGAGGTGTCATTCCTAAAACCAGACTGAATCTCAATCTTATTGATCAAATCAATCAAGCTTTATCAATCATCAAGAACCACATCACCATGATTGTAGAACTCGTATTTTCATCAATCACAGTTGCAGACATCAAATTATTTCTAACCAGGACATCAATTTCGCAAAAATTAAAAAAACTCCAAAGATCAATTATCTCAATTGATCTCCCAAGGGGCCATCATCATATCGCAATTTATCAATCAATAGCTGGGGCATCCTATCGAACCAATATCATCATCAAACTGAGATTATTCTTTGAATCAACACGTCATCACACCTCGCTTCAAAGAGGGGCAAAATGTATACACTTAAAAATGGTCTGAAGATAATTAATTAAATAAGCAATTATTTAATTAATCCCCCTTCCTAATTTAATTGAATTCACTAAGCAATTTGATTAAAATCCCCCTTTCATCTACTTATTAATAAATGTAAGGATTTATTTAATAGGTTCATTTCATAATCCCCTTTAATTAATTAATTCAAATTAATTAATTCCCCCCATCAAATTCATTTCTTCTAAATCCCATAATTAATTAAAATAAATCAATTTATGATTTGTTGAGATTAATTAACCTTTTCCTATTATTTGAATTTTTAAATTCAAATTCTCCCAACTTCTAACCACCTAACCTAACCCCTTCTAAGCCTAACTCATTCCATCTAACCTTGGGTTTAATTATCCATCCTAGCTTGCACATCCTAACCACCATGTCCCCTTTCCTTAGACAATTACTCTCTCATGAGCAAAGCTTCTTGACACTTGTCACCATAGAGATGGCAAATGTTCCCTTTCATCCAACCTCTTTTCCAACCTCCTCCAATTTCACCATTGATATCTTCAGACTCAATCTCGATCATTGATTCCTGCCACCTCACCCCTAGCCTTGGAAATCCTATAAATAGACCCCATTTTGGAGCAATAATGATCCCATCTCATTTGCATTCAAGCATTGTTACTATAGGCATATACAATCTTAGTTTATCATTTTAGCATTGTTATCATGTTCAATTTTAGCTTGAATCTAGGTTACTTTCTGGCATAATCATGGAATCATGTAGCTTAATCATTATCATTGGTAGCTTAATTGCATCATTTATCATTTAAATCCTCAATTTAAGTGTAGTCAAGTCACTAGAATTTGCATTACCAAATCTGAGAGCAAAATTCATACTCGTACTTACAAGGAGGTGATAGATCGATTAGCTATGGTTTACCTTTCTTTGCTTTATTTTATAACCATAATTATAATGATCTATTGAGTGTTTTGTGTTGCAGGAATAGGTATACACTTCACAGGAACAACACTAATAAGTCTAAAAATTCTTCTATATTTCCTAAGTCGGCATCTTCAGGTACTACTAATCTGATGGTGCAAAGGTTAGCAAATGAGCTTCTTACCCTCAAGAAACAAATGTCTCAAAATTCTTTCTCTACTCCCTACAAAGATATCCCAAGGAGGACCTACCCAAACAATGCTAACAATTGTGTTACTAAGAATCAGGCTAATCTTTCTCCTCCACCAGAGAGGCTGGCTCTTGAAGCTCCACCTTCTAATTGAACAATGAGATATTTTGAATTAGAGAAAGGTGACTTCATATCTCTGAAGATGATGTTGCAACTCTTTTTCAAGAGCATGGGAAGAATTTGTTGCTGACTCTATAATCAATTATATGCATTTTGAAGAATCTTTTGAGGTGGTAGATGTTAGTATAAATGCAATTATCACTTGTTCTCAAAATCAGCTTGATAATTGAAGGAATGATACGGTAAAGAAGAAGGATCTTCCTCAACTACCAGTCACCATTGCAAAGAGAGAAACCTCTCTTCTAGTATTGTCTAAAAATACAATGGGTGATAACCAAGTAAGTACATTTGTTTCACCTTCTATTGTTTCAAATGCAATAAATTCTACTGTCATTAATCCTAAATCTCAAGAAACTCCTTCATTCTCTCTACCTAGTTTGTACCAACCCTTTGATATAATTGATCACACTAAAAAGATTAAAATCCAAATGTCTGAAGTAGAGTACCTACAGGCCAACCCTGACCAATTTGATAGGTTGGTCAATTTTGTAAAGGATAAATATTCTCAACCAAATATAGGTCCTTCTCAAAATAATCTTGTGTTACCAGAGCCAAGGAATCTTCCAAATAGCCTTCTTACTATTATTTCATTTGTTCCAGGGAAGATTGATCCTTTCTATATCTCCTTGTTGATCAATGGTTTTAAGTAAAGTAACTATGTTATTGATTTTGGAGCCTCACATAATTCAATGCCTCTTAAAGTAGCTAATACACTTGGTCTAACCTTTACCAAGACATTTGGTAATTCTTATTTCAAAAAAATAAACAAGTGCTTCTTGTGGGTAAAATCAAGGATGCATAGTTTACATTTGCATCCTTCCCTCATAAGAAAAATAGGATGACTATTCTAGTTGCTGACGTACCTGCTTCATATGGGATATTTCTAGGACGTAATTTTTCTAAAGATTTAGGAGGCGAGCTACATATGGACATGACTCAAGATAAAATTCAAGTTAAGGGAGTCATGCAAAAGCTTCTTCCTAAAAGAGAAACAAAATATACCATGGTGAAGTCAGATGATCCTCACATACAGATTCTATTTGAATTAGTAAGTATGGGAAATTATTATCTACACATTGAGGAAGTTTTTAAGTATGTTGAAGATTGGGTAGAGGTTTTTGAGTTAGAGGTATCTAAATTTCCCAATAATGTTGATAGTGAAGGATCTGATTCTTCATACATATTAGCCACTGATAAGTTTGTTGATGCATGTGAAAACCAAGAGTTAGATATTGGTTCTAGTAAATCTTTTGTCATGGTTGATAAAGAAGAAATTTCATTCGGTGAAGGTGAAATTTATTTTTGTCATGTGGAAAATACACCCATGTATCCTATTAGTAATACTTTCAATGATGGATGGACCTTGGAGTTTGATGGTAGTTGTGCTTCAATTGGTGGTGTTGTTCTTATTTCCCCTCAAGGATAAGTTTTTCCTTATTCCTTTAAGTTATAGTTTTCCAATACTAATAACATGACATAATATGGATCATTGTTGTTGGGTATTGAAGTTGCACACAAAAGAGGAATTAAAAATCTCCATGCACAAGGTGACGTTGAATGAGTAGTATGTCAAGTAAAGAATATATATCAGACAAGGAATGATAGGCTTAAGGACTATTGTAATCTTGTTTGGGATAAAATTGAAGGTTTTTATGCTTTCAATATTTCCATGGTTCCAAGAGATTTTAATAATAGGGTAGATTCTCTTGCAACATCTGCCACACTTTTAATTCCACAAAAATATTTCAGCCAAGAAAGGTGTACTATTGAATTGGTATCAAGGCCAAGTGTTCTGGACAATTTGAATCATTGGTAGATTTTCAATGATGCCAAGAATATCATAAATTTCCTTGAAGTTAAGGATAATTTCAACAATCTTTACTTTGAAGGTAGTAATTCTTCTTCTTCAGATTTTGCTTTTGATCAGGAATATGAACAAGGTGAAGAAATCTTGTAGTTAAAAGGAAACAAAATCCCTAAGGGTTTAGTTTCACATGAAAATTTGTTTGATAAACATGATCATTATATTAAAAGACAACAAGTGAGTCCAAATTACTCTATGAGATATGAAAGATACAATATTGGATCAAAAGACGATCCAAAATTTGTTAACATAGGTAAAAGTTGTACTCCAAGGAGAAAGATCAATTTATTTAGTTGTTGTGCTAGTACAATTATGTGTTGGTATATTCATATGAGGATCTCAAGTCTTTCAAACCAAAGAAGTTACAACATCATATTCCTCTCAAGTCCGATGTGACTCCTTTCAGGCAAAAGCAGTAGTAGTACAATCCAAAATTTCAAGTACCATTTTTTAGAAATTCATAAAATTCAAAATGCTTGAATTATTTTTTCTATTCATCATTCAACATGGATAGAAAATATTGTTCCAATATGCAAGAGGAATGGGGAGATCCGCAATTGTATGGATTTAAGGAACTTGAATCAGTTGTCATTAAAAGATAACTATCCCTTACCAATTATGGATCATTTTTTGTAGATAGTCATAGGATCTCAAATGATGTCTATGCTTGATGGTTTTTCTGGATATAAATAGATTAAGGTAAGTGAGTTTGATCAACACAAGACCATATTTACTACTCCATGCAACACATTTGCATATCATAGAATTCCTTTTAGGTTAATTAATGTGAGTGCCACTTTCCAAAGAGTCATGGATCTGTCTTTTCTTGCGTTATTGGTAGGTTCATTGGTGTTTATCTTGATGACCTCATGGTTTTCTCTAAAGATTTTTAGAATCATCTTTATCATGTACAGGAGGTGCTTGAGAGATGCCACAAGCATGGCATTTCCCTCAATCCCAAGAAGTTAATTTTTGAGGTGATAGAAGGGAAGCTCTTGGGACACATTGCATCCAAAGAAGGGATTAAAATTGATCCTGAAAGGGTTAAATCTATCCAAAACCTTGCACTGCCCACTGGTAAGATGGATGTTCATTCTTTGTATAGAAAGGTAAAAAAATTCGCACATTTATTCCTAATTTTGTAGAAAACACTTGTCATATTATTGATATGATGAAGTGTAAAGTTATTTTTTGATGGAATATCGAACAAAAAGCTACTTTCAACAAGATTAAGGAGGCCATTTCTCATACTCCAGTTATTGTTTGTCTAGATTATACTAGAGACTTTATCATGTATAGTTATGATTTTGAGCATACAATGTCTATTATCTTGATGTAGAAGAATGATGAGGAGATTAAATCCCCTATCTCTTTCATGAGTTATCCTTTGAAGTCTCATGAGTTGAAATATTCCTAGATGGAGAAACTATACGGAAGTTAAGTAGTGGAACAACTTCCTACACTAACCTTGAAAGGAGGGTAATGCAAAAAACTTTTATAGATTGTTATAGCAATTATAGAAAATAGAAATAGACATAATAACATTCAAACCATAACACAGTGATTTACGTGGGGAAAACCCTTTCGGGAGAAAAACCCCACACTCCAAAAGTTGCCCAATATATTATTCAGCAATCAAAAATAGATTACAATATACTTGTAGAGTAATCTATTCATAGGAGTACCACTAATCATAGATTCAGAGGTAGCTCAATAACCATAAGACTCTTACTCAGCCTCTATCTCATGCACCTCATATATAGGAGATACAATATAAGAAACCATCAAACGATATTACAAAACCATGGGCTGAAACCATCCAATAAGGTGTAGCCAACCTTATCTCCCTTCTAGATTCCCTATGACATGTTAAAACACACATCAACACATGTATCTCCCTTTTACAGCTCATTTATGTGTTCGATACATTTTATATTTCCTATTTCAGGAGTACAAACTTCTGGAGGCCATAACTTGTGAACCGTGTGTCTGATTGATGAACCATTTGAAGCACCAGAAAGCTCGTAAAGCTGTCTATCACCTCGTAAAATACTACGGCATTTACACCCACTTTTTAGGGTGCTTCAGAAGGTCTAAAGTCCCTAAAATTAAGTTTAAACCTTTAATTGCACCCCTTCAAAATGGAGACTTTAATATCTTCAAAACTAACAGTGATCTTGAGATGAAACTTTACCAGCATGCTTATCTAACCAACCA
This sequence comes from Cryptomeria japonica, assembly GCF_030272615.1. Classification (NCBI taxonomy): domain Eukaryota; kingdom Viridiplantae; phylum Streptophyta; class Pinopsida; order Cupressales; family Cupressaceae; genus Cryptomeria; species Cryptomeria japonica. Next base: position 43,836,108 of record NC_081413.1, read on the forward strand.
AAAGCTTCTAGGAGAATTTCACACAATTTCATGCTCAAATGAAAATTTACAATAAATATTAACCTCATGTAAATGTAAGTTTGATACACCATTTTCCCAACATTCTCCCACTTTTCAAACACCTTGCAAGAGAAAAGGGAGTATTCACACAATGAATCAATTGCTAGGGGCCATAAGGCTCATAGACTTAGAACACTATCTAAACTTATTTGTTCTCATAGCCTTAGTTAAAGAATCTGCAACATTCATCAAAATTTCTACCTTAACCAGCTTCACCCTGCCATCTTCGACTATATCTCTGACAAAATGATACTAAACATCAATGTGCTTGGTTCGGCCATGAAATGTCAGGTTCTTATCTAGGCAGATCACACTCTAACTATCACAATAAACTGTCATGGCTCCTTTTTTTATTCCAATGTCTAAACATAGTCTCTTAAGCCAAATGGCTTCTTTACAATCATGAGTAGCTTCCATATACTCTGCTTCAGTAGTGGAAAAAGAAACCACAGCCTGTCTCTTTCTCATCTAACTAATTGACCCACCAAATAAAGTAAACACATAAGCATTGGTGGATCCTTTACTATCAATATCACCTGCCCAGTCTGAATCCACATAACTATGAATATCAAAGGAAATCGCATCTCCGACTAAATTACTATGATAACACAAAGAATACTTTGAGGTACCCTTCAAATATCTAAAGACTCTTTTGACTGCATACCAATGAACTCTATCAAGATTAGACATATATCTAGACAGAACTCCCACTGCTTGGGTAATGTCTAGTCTAGTACAAACCATAGCATACATCAAACTTTCAACTGCACTTTGGTAAGGAACACTGCTCATGTCTTCCATCTCCAATGGGGATGTAGGAAAATCTATAGCAGATAATTTTGTTCCAACTACAAAAGGAACACATAATGGTCTACAATCCTACATGTTGAATCTCTATAACACTAAATTCATATACTTACACTGGCCTATCCATAGCTTTCAGTTCACTCTATCTCTTTTAATTTCCATCCCAAGAATATGCTTTTCTACACCAAGATATTTGATTTCAAATTTAGCAGCGATCTAAGACTTTAGTTCTGATATCATACCTTTCCCTTTACCAATGAATAACATATCATCAACATACAATGCAATGTATAGGAAATGATCACCATCATATTTATAAAAAAACATAGTGATCTGATTTAGAACGCTCAAATCCCAAACTCAATTCATATGTATAAAATTTCTTGTACCACATCTTAGGACTCTGTTTGAGGCCATACGGAGATTTCTTTAATTTATAGACCAAATTACTTTTACCTTTTACCACATAGTCCTCTAGTTGTGTCATATAAATATCCTCCTCCAAATCACCATAAAGGAAAGTTGTTTTCACATCCATTTTCTCAACCTTTGAATCATTATCAGTAGCAATAGAAAACAAATATATAATGTATGTCATTTTTGCAATAGGAGAAAATATCTCACCATAATTAACACCCTCAACCTGAGAGTAGCCTTTTGCAACTAACCTCGCTTTATACTTCTCAATGCTTCCATCTGAACCAATCTTTTTCTTGAACACCCATTTTCAACCAATAGGTTTTCATCCTTCAGCCAATGATACAAGATCCCAGTGTCATTCTTTTCAAAGCTGTCATTTCTTCTTCTATAGCAATCTTCTAGCATTCTGCATCATTCATACTTAATGCCTCTTCTACATATTTTGGTTCATCCACATTAGTATTCAAAGAAAAAATACATCTTCAATCATCAAGTGGTTGTTTATGTCTTGTAGACCTTTGAACAAGCTGATTTGGAGGTTCTTCCTCATCTTCTGAAGATTCAGAGCTAGACGAGCTCTCCTCAACTTCTTGCCTATCTAGGGGTCTCGATTCAACTCTTTTAGGTGTAGAAGGGAATTGAATCACATCTTCCTTTTTACTCTGTTTGGGTTGCAATATAGCAAAAGGAGACTTAATTTCTAAAAATAGTAGTTCTACTATGAATAACCTTTTGTGCAACAGGGTCTCAAAGCTTGTATCCTTTCACACCATAATTGTACCCTATGAAGATACATTTCATATCCTTGTTCTCCAACTTTGTCTGCTTCTTCTTTGGTACATGTGCATATTCCTCGCAACCAAAAACTCTAAGATGTCTCAATGAAGGCTTGTGACCCGACCATGCTTCCATAGAAATTTTATCAACAAGAGCTGATGTAGGAGACCTGTTAATCAGGTAACAAGTAGTGGCAACAACTTCAGCCCAAAACTTTTGTTCTAGACCAGCACTAGTCAGCATACTCCTAGCCTTCTACATCAGTGTCTTGTTCATTATTTCTTCAAATCCATTCTGTTGTGGAGAATACAGAGTTCTCTTCTATCTGTTAATTCCACAGTCTTTAGAAAATCTATCAAAATCATTAGAGAAAAATTCACCTCCATTGTCAGTCCTCAAACATTTAATTTTCTTTCTAGTCTGCAACTCAACCATTGTTTTTAAATTCCTTAAATTGACTGAAAAACTTCATATTTACTCTTTAGAAAATATACCCATGTCCTTCTACTAAAATCATCAATAAATGAAACATAATATATGGATTTTCCAATCAAAAGAACATCTACAAGACCAAATACATCAGACTGAATAAGATCCAAAACACCACAACATTTATGGGAACTCGAGTAAAACTGAATGAGGTTTTGTTTTCCATAAATGGAATGCTCATAGAAATCAAATTCAAGATTACAATCATTCAAACCTTCAACAAGGTTTTTATTTTTCAAGGTCCTTAGACCTTTTTCTCCAATGTGGCCAAGCCTATGATGCCATAAGATAGTCTTCTCTGCAGGTAACTTTTCTTCAAAAGAAAGAGCACCCTTAGGTACCCAAAAGCCATTTCCATCTATTGAAGGTGAAACCATCAAATCTTCTGATGAAGTATCCACATATTTATTTTTTATAAAAGTGCTATTACACTCAACAATGTATGCCTCTATCTTATACAAAGTGTCGAACTTGACATCTCTAGAAATTGCCATACCACCCTTAATCATCTTACATCCTACTTTAAAAAAGACTACCTGCACAATCGCATCTATTCATTTTCTCAGAAGATAACAAATTTCATTTTAATCTAGGAATATGTACCACACCATTAATCCTTTTTATTCTACCATCAGAAAACCTAATTCTCACTTTACCTCGACCAACAATGTCTAAATGTGAATCGTCACCCAAGTACACCTTACCGAGCCATTAAATTCTTCATATTTAGAAAACCAATCTCTATTGGAAGTCATATGAAAAGATGCACCTGAGTCAATTAACCAAGAATCATTACCTGCATGAGTCATCAAAGCTACAATAAATGCATCACCATCTTCCTTCTCAGACTCAGAATCAAAATCAAACCTCTTCTTTTTCTTCTTATTTTCTTCTTTGCAGTCCTTATGGATGTGACCTGGTTTACCACAATTCCAACAAATGACTTTGGACTTTCCAGGAGATTTTGATCTCCCTCTCGATTTGGACTTATCATGCTTCTCATTCTTCTTGCCTTTCTCCTTAGGCCTTCCACAAATAGTTGGGGCTTATTTTTTAACTGATGGATACCTTCCTCCACATATCTTCACCAAGTAGGTCACCCACCATATCTTCAGACTTTAAAACAACAAAAGTACTACCAATAGCCATAATAAGAGAATCCCATGAATTAGGCAAAGAACAAAGAAAGATCTGGCATTTCTCCTCTTCGTCCATCTTAACACTGACAGATACCAATTCAACCACCAACATGTTGAATGCTTCCAGGTGGTCTGTAATTCTTCCACCCTCTTCCATCTTCAAGGAATACAACATCTTCCTCAAGAAAATCTAATTTAATAAAGATTTTTCTTGATACATTTCACCAAGCTTAGTCCATACAGTCTTTGCAGAGTTTTCTTCATGGACATTGATTAGAACAGTCTTCTAGGCACAATCTAAGTCGACCCTTGAAATTTTGGTCCATAACATCCTAATGAGCCATCAGAGTAGGATTTGAGGGCCTTTGGACATTCACATCAACTGTATCCCACAGATCTTGATCTATTAGCAAATCTCCCATCTTCAACTTCCAAATCTCAAAATTAAATACATTAAATTTCTCCACCTCTATTCTCCCTGACAAACTTGCCATCTAAAAAATCCTGCAACAAGATCAAAAAGTGTCTTCTACACAAGCTCCCACTCAAATCTAGACTAGTTCAAAAAACCCAACAACCCACAACTGAAACCAAAGTTGATTAGACTCTGATACCACTTGTAAGGAAGTCAAACAGCGAAACAACTTCCTACAGTAACCTTGAAAGGAGGGTAATGCAAAAAAATTTACAAATCATTACAGTAGTTATAGAAAACATAAATAGACATAATAACATTCAAACCAAAACACAGTGATTTACGTGGGGAAAACCCTTCCAGAAGAAAAAAACCCACACTCCAAAAGTCGCCCAATATATTATTCAGAAATAAAAAAACAAATTACAATATACGTGCAGAGCAAGCTCTTCGCAGAAGTACCACTAATAAGAGATTCAAAGTTAACTCAATAGTCATAATACTCTTACACACAACCTCTATCTCACACACCTCATATATAGGAGATACAATACAAGAAAACATCAAACGGTATTTCAAAACCATTGGATAAAACCACCCAATATGGTGTAATCGACCTTATCTCCCTTCTAGATACCCTATGATGTCTTAAAACACACATCAAAATGTGTATCTCCCTTTTACAACTCATTTATGTGTCTGATACATTTTATATTTCCTATTTCAGGAGTACAAACTTTTGGAAGCAATAACTTGTGAACCGTGTGTTTGATTCACAAACCGTTTCAAGCGTCGAAAATCTTGCGAAGTGCTCTATCACCTTATAAACTGATATGTCATTTATGCACAATTTTTAGGGAATTTAGGAGGGTCTAAAGTACCCAAAATTAAGTTTAAACCTTTAATTGCACCCGTCCAAAATGGAAACTTTACTATCTTCAAAACTAGTTGTGATCTTGTGACAAAACTTTACCAGCATGCTTATCTAACCAAACAAAAGTTTCTAGGGGAATTTCACACCATTTTGTGATCAAATAAAAATTTACTATAAATATTAACCTCATGTAAATGCAAGGTTGAGACACCATTTTCCCAATAGAAACATTCTTTTGTTGTGGTTAAAGTAGTTAAGTATTTTAGGTTCTACATTCTAAATTCTCATACACTTGTCTTGGTTCTCGATATAGAAGAAGTCAATTCTCACTCAACAATAATTCAGCACCAAGAGAGGTAATTGGATTGCCAAAATTCAATAATATGATCTTGAAATCAATTCCATGAAGCTTGTATAGGAAAAAGGTTTATGTCAACTAATGGCCAAAAATGACTTAGTTTATCAGAGTAAGGAAGATGAGGAAATTCCAGAAATTTTTCATACTGTGTTGTTTGTTAACACCACAGAAGACTGGTATTCTAATATCACTCATTTTCTTACATATGATGATTGTCTTTCTTATTTGAGTTATAAGGAAAGAAGGAATTTTAAGCTCAAAGTTGCAAACTTTGTTCTTTGAAACAATTGTTTGTACAAGAAAAATATTGATGGTACCTTTTTGAGGTGTGTTGACAAAGAACAATGGGTGAGGTTGTTGGAGTCTTTCCATAACTTATCTTGTGGGGGGAATTTTTCTATACATGTAATAGCTCATATTATTCTAAGCAATAGATATTATTGGCCTACACTTTTCCAAGATGCATACAAGTGGGTACGTGAATATGACCTTTGCCAACAATTTGTTGGAAAATAAAAGCTAGCAACTCTTCCTCAAAAACTAGTTGTAATTGAAGAACCTTTCAAGCAATGGGGAAGCAATTGCATTGGTGTTATTAATCCATCTTCTAGTGCAGGTCATACCTATGTCCTCACAACAACAAATTATTCCACCAAGTGGGTAGAAGTTATTCCAGTGAGGCATGCTACTTCAGAATAGCTATGTCGATTTTTAAAGGAGAATATAATCTATAGATTTTGTGTTCCTCATAAGATTGTGTCAGATAATGCAACTGGATTTTCTTCTTATGAAGTAACTCAATTTTTTTTTAGTATGGAATCACTCTTGTGCATTTGTCTAATTATTATACTCAAGGTAATGGTTAGGTAGAATCCAGTAATAAAAACTTGGTGAGTATCATCAAGAAGCTTGTTGATGAAAATCAGAGATTGTGCACAAAGCCTTGTGGGCTAATCACATCACCCCCAAGTAGACCATTGGAATGTCCCTATTTCAATTTCTATATGGGCTCAATGCTAAAATTCCTATTACTTTAGAGTTACCAACTTTGAAGTTAACAAAAGCTATTGAAGACGACACTTATCTAGATTCTATGGGATTCATCAAGTATGTGGAGAATCAAGCTATATTTTGACATACCAAGATGCAAAGTCGGACTTAACATTACACCATCTATTGGTGTAATTATTTATTCATCTTGGATATAATTACACTTTACTTAAGTTTACTTAGGTATATGCATAACATAGTAGTTTTCATATGAGACAATTAGGGAGATGTGCATACATTGGGAGTGTGAACGTAGGAGAAATTCCACCTTTTGTGGTTTTATCTTGTTGTTACATTCCACCTTCAGTGGGTGATCTACCCCATGTGGAATATTCTACTATTTCTCCTACCTACCCTTAAATCTCATTGAGCCACATGTCATCATTGTGTGCTCTCTTGTCTCTTAGCCTTTCCTTTATAAGCAGGCTCATCTACATTGTATGTAATTCCTGATGATCCAATTGATCAGTATTTTCAACTTAATTAGAATACAGTTTATTCTTATCAAATATTTTGTTTCTATCTTTTGCTATTCAATGTGCTCTTGATCTTGGTCATTTTCGATAAATTCTCACATGGTATCAAAGCCTATAGGGCTTCATTGATTAGTCATTTTGGAGAGCTTTTGGAGGTTTCTATTTTCAGATCTAAGGATCTTCTCATTTTGGGGGCATCCTATGGCAATTTTGACCTCACCATTGAGTCTGGGTGGCTATTTCCATGAATTTTGAGTATAAATTTGTCCATATTTGGTGAAAATCGAATTTTGAGCTTGGAGGAAAAATTTAGCCAATTTTGGCAATATACGATATGATAAAAAAAAAATTTAAAATTATTAAATTTTTATCTGCAAAAATTAAATTTTAATTTTCATTAAATATTTATCTCAATTTTGTTTACAAGTTGTAGAAGTTTTATTTGTTTAAAAAAAAAATCAAATTGTAATTTTTGGGGGAGGGGGACACAACCCCACCCCCCGTACCATCCGCCTGCAGACTGTAGGGCCTACCACTATCCTTTGTACTATACCATTTGAAAATTTTCAGCCCGTATTCTTTTTGGCATCTGCATCCTTTCTGGCTTCACCGAAAATCTCTTACAGTGGTCGTTTTGTCTTCTATCGGTTGGTGTCCTCCTCCATGTCGGTCGGTGTCTTCCTCCCTGCTCGCACCCTGCAATTCCGCTGTCGATGCCCAACAATTCTGTCGGTCAGCTCCGAACCACCTTTACCAGTGACCACTGCTCATGGCGGGCTCTCTCACACCATCTGTGCCTAGTTAGTGCCATGAGGTGCCTTGTCTTTCGTTGCCTTTGCCACAGTCAACAACTTGGTCAGTGGCCACAAATAGCAGTCCTGTCACTTACCATATGGCTCTTCCATATCAGATTCATATGCCCAGTCATCTACCGCATCAACGGCCACTTTGGTTCCAAGCAACACATAGTCAGCATACAGTCCTGCCACAAGTGCATTCCATGCAAACCTATCTTACAGTCTAGTCACTGCACATTATCTAGTTCGTATGACATGTCATCTATTTCGGTCAATCGGATTTCAACACATGTCGCAATCCGTACAGTACATACAACATGTGCAGGGGGTGCGACGATCAGATGATGGTCAAATTGTCATTAATTTTAAGCTAATGGAATGTAGACATTAGCACTGCATCAGCAATTTTGAAAATTTTTGGACCCCCTCACCATTTGGCTTTTTGATTTTGCAGTTCAACTTCAAGAGGCCATATCTTGCTCATTTTAGCTCCTTTTTGGGTGAATTTTTTTTATTTGGGATAATTTTTCATGCTCTTCGCAATGGTGGAGGAATTGTTCTAATTTTGATGGACATATTTTTTACAATTTGCAGTTTTTTATGATTGTACATGTCTAATCCTCAATTCTGCAACTTCAAAGGCTTCGTTTGGGGTCATACGACCTCCTTTTCAAGTATCTTTTTTTAAAGTGCATAATTTTTCATCTACCTTCATAATCTACCATTAGTTTGCAGTGATTTTGAATAGAAATTGTACTTTCAGTATTTAGTCATTTTTGGCCTATTTGGTACTTGTATTTTTCTTGGATCTCAGTTTAGATCACTTGCAGTATTTTTGGGGGTCTCTTATAGCCTATTTGAGGCAATTATAAATTTAAAATCAGAAGCCCACCTTGCCTTGTTTTTCAAGTGACCATTATACACGCCTAAGTATAAAGTGTCAAATCATCATTTTTTTTTCGGGGGGTGTTTCTTGATTGAGTAATTTGGGGGGTGTCTTGTGTGAATGTGCCTCTCTCTATCTTGTGCTTTTTCATTTTGGTGCTATGGGTTCTCCTAAATTTCCACTTTTAACTCCACATAATTATGCATCATGGAAGATGTCATGCCCAAACTTTTGCGCACGAACAGAATAATTTTTTTTTTTTAAATATCAACCTATAACATTAAATTTGTCTAAACCAAATGCACTATCAAGTTTTGCCTTAACTATGTTCTGAATTAACTCTAACCACTAACTCAAGTGAGCGAAAATAATTTTAAATTAAATTGTGGAATACTAAATGAATTATTTTATTATCTCATCAATTTTAATCATTAAATTATTTTAATCAAAACTCTCTAAAATAATTGACGAAGATAATATTAATCTCCAATAATCATTAATTGCTTTTAGGAACTAATTAAATTAGTCCTAGCACTTAGATTTATTAATGCCTATATTTTATTTCAACAATGATTAAAATGTAGTTAAAACTAATTCGACTAAAGGGTCAATTAATCCTAAGAGATTAAACTCCATAATAATATAAACTTTAAAACCACATTTTTAAATATACCCATATGTTTATAAAAAATACATATATAAAATATATACACTTAATAAAATAAATAAACCTACAATTTGTCCTATACATTCATATTCTAAACTATATATAAATATATATGTGTATATTTATAAATATACATATGATTATATTTATATACATACATATATACCTATTTAACACCTATATAATGTATCTGAGGATTTTTTTTTTAAACATACATTATTATCAAAATACCCATGAACCCTAATTTTAATATTATAAAAATGCCCTTTTCATTTTATTTTCATTCCTTAATACCTTTACAACTTTTGAATATCCTAACCCATACTGGGATAGGGTTTCATGTTCTTGTTTTTATGCAGGGAGGGCTGAAGGCATGGCAGAGTTCATGGAGGTGCGGCCATGGCGGAGAAGCGGTGGTCTCACACAGGGGGGGCCTCCCCGCAAGGACGGCCGCAGTCGAGCCCGCGGGTCGCGTCCCACAGAGGCGGCCTTTGTCGATGCTATGAGGCGCGGCCCGCAGCCCAGTGGCGCCGTCGTTGTGGGGCGTCGCCCACAGTGGGGGCCGAAGCCTCCCCAACTATGGGTTGCAACCCACAGTGGCGGTTGTGGCCGTCACTGGGGTTGCCACTCACTGTGCAGAGGGGGGGGGGCCGACCTGTGGGGGTTCCGCGGGGGCCGAGCCCCTTCCCCTTGTATGTATTTAATATTATTTTTTTTAATTAAAATTTTTATTTTATGTTATTTTTTTTTGTTTAATTTATATAATATATATATATATATATATATATATATAAATACATTTTAAATATAAGTGTAGTATTTATATATATATATATATTAGATGCATCTAAAAACAAGGGCTAACTCTACTATGCAAAAATATAGATGTTATTTTTTTTTTTGAAACTTTTTAAACAGATTGATTAAAATACTCTGATTTAAATCCATGTATTTTTTTTTATTTTAAATACCATAAATCAAAGATAACCTATTTGACTTTAGATTTATTTTCTACAAATAAATGATTGACAGAATCCAATAAAATTAAACAACAACTATAGAAATATGATATTATTTAAATTAAATAGACTATTTAACTCTAGATTTTAATTTCTGCAAATAAGTAAATGACAGAATTCAATAAATTTAAACAACAACTACATAGATGTGATATTATTTAAATTTAACCTTAGAGATAGGCATAAGGAAATAAAATGATATTTTATTTTTAGAAGCCACATGCAAATTTAAACTTTCATTTTCACAATACCATGTATACAATCAACATTATTTCAAGATCAATACATAACTTAAACTTCAACATAAATAATTCATTTTGTAACAAAATAATACTTAATAAAAATAATGTATTTCCTTAAAGTATATTTAAATTACAATATAGTCAACCTTACAAATGGATCTCTCATTTCTATCAAATGAGGACTTTAAATAAAATAGATACATTTCCTTTCAAAATAGATACAACATTTAGTTTCCCTTTACATTGCTGCAACTTAAAATATAAAATATTTCATTCCCAAATCTTTTTATGCAAACAAATAAATCCAGCAACATCTACTTGTCCTTTTCTTTTCTTCAAAACAACCTACAAATAAATCATAGGCTATGACCATGGAGTGCTCACCTCCCAGCCTAGGCTTACTAGAAGCCACCCCCGAGCTTGGAGAACCAAGCCCTAGACAGGTTACAGACATGAAAACACAACAAGGGAAAACAACATATTACAAACACTTTCCCAACCAAGGCTACACTCCATCATAAAATGTGATGATTTTTACATGGGTGGTAGTGGAACAAATACCCTGAGGAGACTGCAAGAATGGTAGAACACAATGCCACTTCATGGCAAACAAAGTTATTTCATAAGATCATTAACCCCACATTCCTTATGCCCCCCGAGGCATCTATGCCACACTTTCTCCCCTTATGACCCCCAAATGCACAAACCAGGCCATGCAGCAAGGATCACAAATACACCCCTTCAGTTCACTCTCATAAAGAGAGTCTCTCACTCGAGGGTTGTCAAACTTCTACCACCCACAAGACCATCCTACTCTCCCAAGAGTAGAAGGCCTTGGTTACTCCCCAAAAATAGAAAATGCATACAAGAAAATAAAAGATATGTCACAAAGTAATTTTCACAAAAGAAAATACAAGAAAACCATTTGTACATACAAACTAACTTTCCAACATAAACATGCAACATGAAAGAAACACAAGGAGAAGATAAACTAACCTTCAATCTGCCCAATGGTATACTAGAACTAGTTGAGGATGAGAAGCCCAATTCCACAATCCTCCCTTCTACACGTAGCCAAATTTTTGAATCCAAAAACCAACTTTTCAAAATGCATAGTCTCCAAAAATGGAGAATGGGTGATTACCCACAAAATCTCTCATTCTTGCCTAAAAAGACCTCAGTGAGAGTTCTCACAAGTTTCTAAAACTGAAAAAGGAAAAAGTAAGAAAAAGATCAAAAAGGATCTCTCATCAAAAGGGAAGGTTATCTAACCTAGATGGCACCTTCTAATTTTGAATTTTCGCACATCTTAGAAAACCCACATTTTGGGATGACTAAACAGTTACATGGGAGTAGACACATGCCTAAAAACACTCCTAACTCATAGGTATATCTTATGGGCTTTAGGAAACACCTTTAAACTACCCCTAGGAGTCCATTTGACCCCTTATAAACCCATTTGAAGTTAAATTTCGGGTCCAACCTGAGTTGACCACTCCAAAGACTCTCTACCCAAGGAAATTTTAGAACCACATCAAATGTTTTGAAAAATCTATAGTTGAACAACTCCCTTCAAGAGACAAGTCAAAATTCAAGACATAAATCAACATGTGTCAAGTGACACAATAAAAGACATTACAAAATTGCACATGGAAATTGTCTCTTGTTGGATTTAAATAAATCAACAAATAAAATTTAACACACATGCATCATTTACCATTACAAATAAAATGTGATACATAAGGGGTGTTGTCTCTCCAAATAGACAACCCCTGGCTTTACGAACATACATAGGTCTAGGTTTGGTTCTCCATAATATTTCCATGGTCACATAGATAATTTTCCTGTGCATCTCAATTACACATTAGTACTTCCAGATAACCTCATATAATATTTAAACACATGAATAAGAATACACGTCAAATACTCTGCATACAATTGATATTAGACAAAATCAATATATCTTGTATCAAAATAAATCCACATAAGCAATTATCATAATCCTCCTAATTTTGATCCATACATAAACATGCATCCTATTTCTATCATCATAGTAAAGTCCTGCAATTCTAATAATGACATACATCATCAAAAAGTAATCCTATTCTAGAATCATATAGAGTTCTATATCTATTATGGATAGAAATGAAGCATCAATATATATCAATGATATCCAAATCATGAAATCATATAAGTTCCAAATCCATAATGCATAAAAATAAAGCATCCATAATAGTCTCAACATGAAAAATACTGAAATGCTAGGATGAGTCGGGGTAGGGCCTCACACCCTCCCCCTCTAGGCATGAACTTCCTCCTGGAGTTCATCAAAAAGATGGGGGTATTGTGATCTCATATGTGTTGCATCCTCCCATGAAGTCGTAACCTCATCATAGCAATCCCACTGGACCCTAACCTGCTCCAGCTCTTGACCTCGAAGGGCCAACATCTAGTGTGCCAAAATGCGAATGGGCTCCAAAGCTAGCTGCCCTTCTGACTCCACCTGCAAGGCATCCCAATCTAAAATATGAGACTCATCATAGATATACTTCATCAAAAATGATACATGAAACACATCGTGGATGCGTGATAGGCTAGGTGGCAATGCTAAATGGTAGGCAACTGGTCGTATCCTCTCAAGGATCTCAAATGGTCCTACAAAGCGAGGTGCGAGCTTAGAACCCTTTCCGTAACGGATTGGACTCTTATGCAGTCGCACTCTCAAAAAGACTCTATCTCCAACCAAGTAGCTATGATCTATCCTCTTCGCATCAGCATACTTCTTCTATCTATCATGTGCCTCTCTAAGACACTGCCTAATCAAATCCACCTATTGTTCCATATCCCAAACTATCTCAAAACCAATAGCAACTCTGTCCTCTATGCGGTCCCAACTCAACAGTGTGCTACAAGGCCTTCCATATAATGCCTGATAAGGTGGCATTCCCAATGAAGTGTGATGCCCATTGTTATAGGCAAACTCCACTAAGGGAGGGTACTCTTCCCATCTGGTCTGATGATCCATGATGTACATGCAAAGCATATCCTCTAACACTTGGTTAAACCTCTCTATTTGACCATCTGTTTCCGGATGATAGGTTGTACTGAAGTTGAGCTTAATGCCCATAGCTACCTGTAATGCCTTCCAAAAGGAAGAAGTGAAAAGGGAATCCGTGTCAAAAATAATCTTGCGTGGAATGCCATGAAGTCTGACAATGTCTTGCAAGAACACCTGTGCTACCGCTAGTGTTGTGAAGGTAGTCTGAACTGGTGAAAAGTGGGCCACTTTGGTCAACTTGTCAACTGTCACCAAGATGGCATCATGGCAATGAGATGACATAGGGAGACCAATGATAAAATCCATGGATATAGTATCCCAATTCCACTCTGCTATAGCATGAGACTGGAGCAACCCACCTGGATAGCGGTGCTCTGCCTTGACTCTTTGACACTCGAGGCATCGAGCTACTAACTCTGCAATGAGCTACCACATACCTGGCCAATGATATAACTGTCTCAAGTCAGCATGCATCTTCTTTACTCCAAGATGTGCTACATAAGGAGCTCTATGAGCCTCCATGATAATGAACTCTCGTAATCCCCCGAAAGAAGGTACATAGATGCGCCCTCTATGGCATAATAGTCCATCAGGCTCTACGGAATAGTCCACATATTTCCCTTCTAGAGTTTCCTGAGAACGTTTCATTTAACAAACCTCTAAATACCATCCATCCTCTGGCAACTGCTACAATATCTGATCTCTCAAATCCATGCCCATAGATATGGTGTATACCTTGTGACATCTCCTACTCAAGGCATCTGCAACTACATTTTCTTTCCCTTTGATGTAGTGAACTTCAAAATCATATTCGCACAAGAACTCCATCCATCTCCTCTAACGTGCATTAAGGTTCAGCTGAGTGAATATGTACTGAAGGCTCTAATGGTTTGAATGAAGTTCAAAATGATGACCCAAAAGGAAGTGTCTCCACCTCACAAGTGCATGCACCACTGCTGCAAGCTCAAGGTCATGAGTAGGGTAGTTAAGCTCATGAGCCTTAAGTTTCCTAGACTCAAAAGCTATAGCCCTACCATCCTACATAAGGATTGCTCCTAAACCCTCTAGGGAAGTATCTATGCAAACTATGAAGTCAGCTGAGGGATCCGGTACTACAAGGATAGGTGCGCTAGTAAGTTCCTTTTTGAGTTCCTGAAAGGCCCTCTCACACTTCTCTATCCACTCAACAAAATCAGTTTGCCTTCTAGAATGTCTACATCGACTTCTTCTTCCAAAGAAAAGAATAAAGTAAAGGATCACTCTTTTTGGAAAAATAAAGGAAAGGGACAAGCTCTTTTTGCTACCACAAGTAATGATTTAGGGAGATGGCTTCTAGATTCAGGGGCTTCTCATCATATGGCATCTTCACAGTCTATGTTCTTGTGGAGGGGAAAATGCAAGATCGATTGACTAAGACCTAATCCCACTTTAGCCAACACATTGGGAATATGAAAGAGCCTAGGGAGATAGCTCACTTTGGCTACTTCATGTAAGAAAGAGAGAGCCAAATATTATCTCTTAGGGTTTCTATTCCTCTTGTTGTATGTGTTGAGAAAAATAGGGTTTGATTGATTAGCTAGACTAGGAGATGAACAATGAAGCATATATGAACTGAAATTGAACAAACTTGTAGATCTGAAATTGAGATACTGAGAGAAGAGAAGGGGGAGGAATTTGGATGTGTACCTGATGTTGAAAAATGAGCCAAACTGAACAGGACCAGGGTGTCACACCACTGTCCCTGAGAACTTGACAAAAAGTTGCAACTGAGGGGATGCAATTCTAAGACTCTGAGCTTATACCGTGTCAAAAATCACTGATTTTGAGGGGGACCATGGCACCACACCACTTTCCTAGGTAGGACCAGTTTGCCGCACCCCTTTCCTTGACAATTTTTAGCAATTCTGAGACTTTTGGGTGGTACTTGTGCCTTTTCCTAATCTGAAACTCCTTTAGGGTGCATGTTTCTGTACCTAGAACTGAAAAGAGAGGGTTTGGCATGGCTATATAAGATTTTTCCTTAATCAAACCCCTATTTTGGTGATTTCCACCTCCACAAATAGCTGATTTGTATAGTAAAATAGTGTGTGTAGGAATCTTGTGTGTGTGTAAGACCCTAGGATGAATGCAAACAATCTAGAGCAACCCTAAAGAGTAAACCCTAAATTCTTGTAATTGACAAAGTAAATGCTCTAAATCAATGATACATAGTGATCTAAAGCATGAATGTAAATATGCAAATTTATGTAATAAAGCTCGTGCAAAGACATGAAAACAACATGAAATCATACCCAACCTCTAAGAGAAGAGTACAAGTCAATCACTAGTCGATGATCTCCTATTATTCTTCAATGTCTTCAAGGCTCCTAATTGATGATGAATGCTTGATGAAATGTTGTTGAATGTTGTTGAAGACTCCACATAGGCTTCTCTTTCACTACATAGAACCTGCTCCTTGTGCTCCAAAAACCTGCTCTTAGATTCGTAGATCTGATACCTTCAAATGAAGAAAGAGAACTCTTATGTATGAAACTCTATATCTTAATTTTAACTTAATTTCATCTTTAGGACGACCTAGGATTTGAATTTCCAACCAAAATTTTGGGGTTAAGAATTATAAAATCATAGAATTATGTTCCCAAAATTTTGGGAAAAAAGATGAGGATTGCACATGGTCTGACCAATTTTCACCAAATTTTCAAGGTCATTAGATATGATGATATTAGAGCGAATCCCAAAGTTACAGCTGATTTCGAGGTGTTTTGATATGCGAAATTGGGCCTTAAAAGTCAAAATTTTATGATGTGTGAAGTAATGAAATATGACTTTAGATTTAATTAAATTAATTAATTAAATGCTTAAAGGTAAATTACAATGCAAGATTCAAACACACTAAGGCGGGTGCTAAACCAAGTGTGAAATTGTACCACACTAGCAAGGGTGTGCAATTTACGACACTATAGTTCTCTTCATTTGAGCCTTGCACCATGCCACAAATTTTGATGGGAAATCATACATACATGGATGTGATTGGGAAAGGATCTATTGCCATTGGGGATAACTCCTTCAATGATGTGTTGTGTGTACCCCATTTGACAAACAATCTTCTTCCCATCTATCAAATCACACATGGGGCAACGAGGAAAATTGTGGAGTTCACACCTGATTCAGTTATCATTAGAGACTTGGAGATTATAACTATCATTGTGATTGGGGTGGTTGACCATTAATCTTGATTATATTCCTTTTCACATTTTGGTCCTATTGATGAGGTTGATTCTTCACATGGTGATTCAGATTTTGAGGAGAACTTTGGGTACTTGAACTTGGGGATTCTCACATGTGACCCCATTCTTGATCCTTAAATTTCATCTCCTCCTATTTCAATCACATCACCTATTGCACTTGATGAAGCAGATGATGCAATAGTTTTTCCTTCTTGTGATTCAGTGCAGCAGGATATTCCTTGTCTTTGAGCTTCAGTTGATTGGGATGACTACTTGACAAACATTGCAGATTTGTTTGTGGAGTCCTACATTGCATATTTGGGAGACATAATTGATGACATTTATCTTCTCTTTGATGGAGATGATCATTCTTCAATTATTATGAGGGAACACTCCCTCTTGTGCATTCTCTACATTATCCTTCTTTTGAGGTTGACATGATTGTGGATACTTATGTATAGTAGCTGGAGGAGGTTTCTTTATCTTTAGAGGAGAAATGTGAGTCTTTGGATATTGTTCTACATTCATCTCCACTAGATCTTAGAGTGCCTTTTTCAACAGTGCAAATCAGTATACCAGCTTTGGAGGGGGTAACTTTCAGCATCGACATGGAGACACTTGAGCAGTTTTCAGAGACTCCATTCATCATAAGTTTTTTCCCTACATCTTCCCTTCATGATTAAGGAGACTTCATGGATAGACCTTTGGTTTTGTTTCTTCCTAAGGGGAGGAACATTTTTCGACATTCATGGAGAAATTTCTTCATTCATCTTCAAGCTTCTACTATTGGTGCAGATTCCACATTGAGGGGGGGCTACTTGGTCTCTCTTCTTCTCTCATATTGGGGGACTTTTTCCTCACATGGGGTTTTGTCCTTGACATACTTCTTTGAGAGTTCCTTTGTATGTAGTTTTCATCTCTCTTTTGGGGGAGGATTTTTTTCCATTGGTTTTTTCTCTCTTTCTTCACTTTATGGGAGATTGCATTTGCATTTGTGTAAGGCCTTCCCCAACCAAGCTTTGATTTACTTAGTTGACCATGTTTGACCCTATTAATAAATGCCTTAAAATTCAGTAAAATGGACTATGTTAGGTAGATAGATTTGTGAGAAAAGTAATTGAACCAAGTTATAGAGTTATCGCACCTTGTGGTGTACATTTTGATGTGTTATGGATTTGAAATCCTAAAAGATCCATTGATTGGATAATCTTGATTTAACGTATGCCAACTATGTCTGGATGTAGGACTTATATGATTCTGCGATTGGGTAATATTGATGAATGTGGATGCTTCATTTATATGCTTTATAAATACAGAACTCTATATGATTGTAGAATAGGATAAATTTTAGAGGAAGTATGTCATTATTAGATTTGCAGGACTTTACTATGATGATAGAAATAGGAATGCATGTTTTAATGTATGGATCAAAATTATGTGAATGATGATAATTGTTATGTGGAGTTATTTGGATGAAAGATGTATTGATTGATAAATGTATCTTGTATGCAGAGTGTTGTAGTGCATTATTATTCATGTGTTTTATATTATATGAGATTACTTGGAAGTACTAATGTGTAAATTGAGTTGTGCAAGAATTATCCATGTGACCATGGAAATATTACGGAGAACCAAACCTAGACCTATGTATGTTCGTAAGCCAAGGGTTGTCTATTTGGAGAGACAACACCCTGTTTGTGTTGTATTTTATTCATAACAGTATATGCTACATGTGTGTTAAGTGTTATTTAACTGATTTGTATAAAATCCACAAGAGACGATTTCATGTATTAGATTTTAAAAGTGTTTTCTTTGTGTCACTTGACACATGTGTGGATTTAAGTTTAAATTTTTATTTTGTCTCTTGGTGGGAAAGTGTTCAACTATAACTTTTTCAATTAATGTAACGTGATGTCATAAATACCTTGGGTAAAGAATCCTTGGGGTGGTCAACATAGGTTTGACCCGAAAATAAACTTCAGAGGGGTTTAAAATGGGTTAAATGAACACCTAGGGGTAGTTTAATAGGGTTTCCTAAAGCCCATAAGGTATACCTAAGGGTTAGGGGTAATTTTAGGCAAGTTTCTACTCCTAAGTGACCTTTTAGACACCCTAAAATTTGACTTTTCTGAGTTGTGCGAAAATTGAAATTAGAAGATTGAACCTACTTGTAAACTTTCCTTTTCGGAATGAGAGTTCTCTTTCCCATTCTGACTTACCTTCCTCTTTAGTTTTTAGAAACTTGTGAGAACTGAGAGAATGAGCTTCTTAAGAAAGAATTTGAACATTTGAGGGTAATCACCCACTCTCCATTTTTGGAGACAAAAAGTATTTTGTAAAGAAAGAGATGGAATTTTGGTTTGAGAATTTTAGTTAAGGGTTGAAAGGGAAGAACCGTGGAATTGGGTTGCTCATCCTCAACAAAACTAACCTGCCTTTGGGAAGATTAAGGTTGGTCGTATTCATCATATAATGGATTTCTTATTGCATGTGTTTGTAAGTAATGTTTGTGAAAAAGATTTGTTTTCGTGCATGTTCTCTTGGAAATTTATTTGGTTATTTTGTTTTATACTTTGTATGTGTGTTTGGGAGTAATCAAGATCTCCTACTCTTGGGAGAGAGGAGGATCTTGTGGGTGGTAGAAGTGACAGCCCTCGAGTGAGAGACTCTTGTTATGAGAGTGATCACAAGGGAATTAATGTGACCCTTGCTGCATGGCTTGTTTATGCATTGGGGGTCATTAGGAGGGAAATAAGGCATGAATGCCTTGGGGGGCATAAGGAATAAAGGGTTGATTTTGTTATTCTTGCTGTATTTGGTTTTCCATGAGGTGGCTATTTGTTTTGCCATACTTGTAGTCTCCTCAGGGTACTTGGTCCACTACCACCATTGAAAAGATAGCACCAATGTGTGGTGCAATGTAGCCCGGGTTTGGGAGTGTGTATTGAGTTTGTGGGTATTCTGTCTTTGTGTTTGCATGTTTGTTACTTGTCTAGGGCTTGGTTCTCTGAGCTCGGGGGTGGCTACCAGTTAGCCTAGGCTGGGAGGTGAGTATTCCATGGTCATATCTTTGATCTTATTTGCAGGTTGTTGGAAGAAAGAGATTAGGAACGAGTGGAAAACTCGATGAAGTTATTTGTTGCAGAATCCATTTGGAAATATGTTGCTATTTTGTCCTCAGTATAATAGTTGAGTGACCTATTTGTTAAATGACTATAGTGCCTTTTAAAGTAATTCCTAGAAATGTAATAGTTATTTGTTATATTACAAAAGATGAAAAGAATAATTCTGGAACAGTTTCCTAAAGTTTGTTTTCTGAATTTAATTATTGTTGAGTATATTAATAATGTGGGAAAGCAACTAAATTTATTTTACCCTTTTATGTATGTGAAATAAATCCAGGAAATAAAGAAAGGGATTAATGGTTGTTTGCATGTTGTTGTGGATTAAAAAAATAAAAATAAATAAGAATTGCAGTTTAAATTTCAAATTTCATGATTTAAGTTTAAGGATTCAAGATAAATATAGATGCAGGAAATAAAATCATATATATATACTTGCAGAAATAAAACCTAAAGTAGTTATAATTACTTCTATGGATTTAATTTAATAAATTTTGGATTTATTAGGTTGCTGTTAATTTTATCGATTTCTGGAATTTACTTAGTTGCAGAAATAGAAATTTGGAGTAATTAGTTATTTGATTTAAATAAATTCATAGTTCTATAGTTGATGTTTAAAGGTTATTTAATCATGTTATTTACTTTTGTTGTAGAAGTAAATCAAAGTTAAAGGGTCTATCTATTACAAATAATAACATATTTATACAACTCCTGGTTAAGCTATTAAATTATGTTAGCTAAATATTTGTAAAAAAAAAAATATAAACAAATATATATATATATATATATATATATATATATATATATATATATATATATATATATATATATATATATATATATATATATATATATATATATATATATATTTTCAAATACATAGGAATGTTAACTCTAATTGTCCTTGTTCATTGAAGGTATAAAATATATACTTATGATTATATTCAAACTACATTTGATTAGGCAATATAACTATATATATAAATATATATGCATATATATGTTTATATAAACAGATATACTTATATATTAAATATATTTAGATAGATATATTCATATATATATATAATCTTATATTATAAAAAATATATATATATATATAAAAATAAAAAAGAGTTGTTACCGTAGGGTATCGGGGAGGGGAGCTGAACCCACTGTGAGTATACACAGTGGGTCGGCAGTGGCTCGGGCCGCCACTGTGGTGCCCCACAGTGGACGGCACATTGGCCACCACTGTGGGAAGCCACAGTGGGCAGTCGGGGTTCCCCTTTGGGGCTTCCGGTGGCATTTGGGTGGAGCCGTCGGCGCCCTCCGCTCCCTCCTTCGCTTCCCCCCTTCGCTCCTCCTTCCTTTCGCAGAGGTCTTCCACGGCCATTGCTCCCCGTTTGGCCCTACAACAAACCATGCACACACAGCATCCTCAACACAAAAAAAAAAAAATATAAATAAAATATTAATAGTTATGCCCTAGCCCAAAATTAGGGCTAGGGCAATAAAATAATTTGGTAGTAAAATGCAGTGGAGGGTAGGGTTCATTTTTATAAGGATTTAATTAGGTTGTATGAGCTTGGTATTAGTAAGGTTAATTAGAAAATAATAATAATTACTCCCATGTTTTTAATTATTCTCTTTAAACTAATGAAGAGACTTAGATATTTATATATTTAAGTATATGATTATATATATATATCAATATATATATATATAGTTAATTATATAAATATATTAACCTATCCATAGATTAATTTCTTACTTATACTCTCATCTTTTATAATTGATTATAGGAAACATTAAATGTGATGTTTTTAAATTGAAAGATTATTATGAGGATCGATTGCTTCAGAACTTACAATAACATTATACGTTAATTCGCCTATATGAGATTATTTAGCCACCTAAATCTAGGCAATTCCATGCTAAATTTTATAGGAGAATTTTTCTTTATGGATTTAATTGACCAGTGGTCAAAATAATTTAACCGCACTTCAATTAGATGATAAATAAAATAATGAGGTATTATTAATCTAAGTGCTAGGACTAATTCATTTAGTTCCTAGAAGTAATTAATGATTATTGGAGGTTATTTATATCCTCATCATTTATTTGTAGAAAATTTTGATTTAATCCATCTATTGACGATGTTTGATGAGATAATAAACTAATATATTTAGTAGTCCACATTTAAATTAAAACATTAAGAAAGGATGTATTAATAGGAGGATGGGAACTTGATTTTTTTTATTAAACAGTTGATATCGGACCCAGTAATTTTATTAATGTCTACTTAGTAGAAATAGATCTAATTATGAACTAATAAACGCAACTGAAATGAAAGATACTTTTGAGTGAAATTAATATTACCCTTATAAAAAAAAAAAAATTTAAATTAATCGTTCCACTTGATAAAGTTGAGTTACCGTATTTGTCATGTTAGTAATTTTCTTAATCCTATCAATGTTCTATGGATTCTCGCTAAATTTTATTTCTTCGCTCACTTTAGTAACTCATTTTAATATTAATTAAGAATTTGTTTTGGAACAACTTGATCAAAAGTATCAACTCATGAAGCAAATGGATACTATTAATTTAGTGTCTTTAAAAAAAAATTGTTGGTTGTGTTTTGTCCTAAATTTTGGGCATGACAATTTGTACATGGGTACCTAACATGACCTTGTAGCCGGGACCCATCTTGCATTGCTTAGTTGCATTGTAGACTTAATTGCATTCCCCTAAGTTTCACTTAAGGGGTGATGTTGATGTAATTATTGATTCATCTTGGATATAATTACACTTTACTTAAGTCTACTTAGGTACATGCATAACATAGTAGTTTGCATATGAGACACTTAGGGAGATGTGCATACATTGGGAGTGTGTATGTAGGAGAAATTCCACCTTTTGTGGTTTTATCTTGTTGTTACATTCCACCTTCAGAGGGTGATCCACCTCATGTGGAATATTCTATTATTTCTCCTACCTACCCTTGCATCTCATTGAGCCATATTTCATCATTGTGTGCTCTCTTGTCTCTTAGCCTTGCCTTTATAAGCAGGCTCATCTACATTGTATGTAATTCTTGATGATCCATTTGATCAGTATTTTCATCTTGATTAGAATACAGTTTATTCTTATCAAATATTTTGTCTCTCTCTTGTGTTATTCAATGTGCTTTTGATCTTGCCTATTTTCAACAAATTCTCACACCATCTTTTACTCTTTTTTGCAAAGTCACATTTTAACTTTGACATTACACCCTTTTAATTTTTCAATAATGTAATTTGGGCTTATAAGTTTGAAGTACACCATTTTGAGTCTTTTTGTTTGGATCAGACTTATAAACCTGAATAGCATATTTATGTCTCACGATTGAGTGTATTAAATGCTCAAGGTTTCCTAAGTCTTTTTGTTCGCTTCTTTTATTTTCTTTTTAACCCTTTTTCCACCCTCATTAGTTTGTTTTCCTCAAGGTTTTCAGTGGATTTCCAATCTTTTCATATAATTTCTCCTTTGGTTTTTAGTGTATGTCAGAGGTTAAGACTCAGCACACACCATTTTTTGTGTTTAGTGTATGTTAGGCCTTAATCCTGGCATACACTACTTGATCCTCTTTCATCAAGTTTCATATGAAGTCTCACCTTATGGTGTATCCCGAGCTTGTGATCACAACATACAACATTTTTCATATGAAGTGTGTCGTGAGAAAAAGTTTAACACACATTATTGATATGTCCTCGACTTTCTGATGTAAGGTGGGGTGATAACCTCGACTTACACTAAAGTCTCACCTTATAGTGTATGTCGGGGCTATATCCCCACCCTACACCATTAGCAACTCACCAAGCATTATGCACAATTTTACCAATTATTATTTCATGGTGTGTGTCAGGGTTGTAATACCGACATACACCATGGCTCCTTCATATGGTGTATGGCAAGGTTATCACCCTGACCCACACAAAATGTAGTCATCTTTTCCTTTGTTTTTTCATATATGTGGATCGGGTTTCTAAGCCTGATTGCCACCTCTTTTTTTTCATTGTTTGGTATCCCTCAGTGGATATCAAATTTGAATTTTAAATATTTCAATGATGCAAAGTGGACTTATAAGTCCAAAATGCATCTTATATTTCTTTACACCATTTCTTGGTTTAAATCAGGTTTGTAAGCCCGATTTGCACAAAATACACACACATAGATCAAAGATGCAAATCCATTTTGCACTCAGAGCCATTATTATTTTATCAATAAGTTGGGGTTTTTGGAATCCTAATAAGGAGGTTCTAATAAGCTATATCATGGTGATTATATTTTCAAAATGTTGCAGTTGCAATCACAGTCAAATGACAGAGCCATCACCAATCAAGAAAGAAATAAAGTTCGAGAAGAAAGACCTTTATCCGATCTTTTTGTCTTCATATGTGTCATCTAATATTGACAAAATTATGGACACAGAGATAAGACACATAGATCTTGAATAATTCCTAAAGAGAGTTAAAGAGCCACCAGTGTACTACAAAATAGAGACAACCATCAATAGTGGCATTCATTTTGTTGCAACTTTCCAAATGTCGGCACAAAATCCTGAGTTTGTGTTTCTATTAGCTAATAGATATGATTCAGTAAAAAGGTCAGTCAAAGATACAAAGGGAAATAAAACTCTCGTTAAGTTGGATGAGGATTTATTTGACAGTATCTTCAAGTTTCCAAAAATTGATCAATATGCCAATATCAACATAAAATTGACACAAGCATACTATGATAATGACTTAGATAAGTGTAGGAAAAATATCAATGATAATTGGCTAAAGACTCCTAGGCCCACTATTGCAAGATGACCTAAGACTATTCATCAAAGTGACTTTATTAAAGAGGTAAATGATTTGATTGATGGTATGATGAAAGAATAATGATCTGGTCAACTACTGAGAGGGGGGAGGGTGAATCAATAGATAGAAAAATTGATAATAAACTTACTCACCAATCTCAAAATCAACCTCTCAAAGTAAACTTAGAACTGACAAGTTAAACCAGTGAACTATGAATGCAATATCACTGTTAGAATAAACCGGTTGACTATTACAACAGATAAACAGTAAACAACTTGAAACTCATAAACATCCAAATACTTTTACTAACATAGGTAAAACTTCATTTCATAATGATGTCGATTATCATGACTTATCAAAGTGGATTAAGTAGTTAAGAAAATCATCCATAGAAAACATAACCACAAAAACCCTCACCACTTGACACAATATTTTTGACATGGAAACCCAAATGGGAAAAACCATGGCAAGATGAGACTCACAAGATATTTATCTGAAATCTTCTGAAGTTTGCCCTATTAGGAGCCAAGCCGGTTAAAGCTTTTACAAAAAGTCCTGTTAAGAACAGACCCTGTTAGGGACCACCCAGTTAAGGGATTGACTATAATGCCTTGTTAGAAGCAATACCCTATGAGGAGTAACCTCAGTAGAGGATTTGAAATCCAAGCTAATGGACCACCTGGTTAGAGGATTTAAATAACATCAAGCTTGTTAGAGCTTACCCGGTTAGGGGATTTCAAAAACTATTGTAATTGTTAGAAAACAACAGGGGTTTGCTAATGTGTTTGAATAGCACTACACTTGCGTGTTCAAATCCTTTTCATGCTCCGATCTGCCTTTACACAAACTGCAGATACATCATCTGGTTCAGCAACCACACACTCAATTGACACTTTGCCAACTCTAAAACAAAACAAATCATCGACCTTATAAACAAATCAATAGGTCGATAACACAACAAAAACCTAATTCTTGTTAGAGTATTCGGGTATTTACTTGATTAATTAAACAATATTTGTTTAATTATTTAAGTTCCCTTTATCTCTTTTACACTTAAGCTAACTTTAGGTGCATAATAATTAATTCTTTTATTAATTATTATGTGCAAGCCTAGGTTTTCCTTTTTAGGGTTTCTTGACCTATTAGAGGTTGGATTCTTTTCCTTTGTATTATTCTATTATCACATTACACATTTTGGTGAATATTGAGCTCTTATCCTTGTGAGCATATTTTCTGTGTATTGCTTTTTTATTATTGCTTCCTCACTTCTCCTTGTAACAGGTTATTCAGCTTGCAAAGATCTTTAGGCTCCTAAGGTGTTGTATTTCTCAAATCTCACATGGAATCAGAGCTTCAGATCTACAACTATATGTTCTTATTTTGAGAATTTTTGCATTGGAAGTAGATCTAGGGTTTCAGGAAGTTTTTTATGTACTTAGGGATAGGTCTTTTTTCTAAGCACTTTGGGCCTAAACGGACCTCACCATTATGCTCAGAAGGCCCAAAAACACCTATAGTCATATAAAACTTGCTTAGTTTTGACTCCTAAGCATCTGGGGGTAATTTTTCTTTAGTACCAGACCGTATAGCCTTGGCACACAGTTCAAGAAAAAAATTCAAAAAAAAATTTACTTGCCTTTTTACGGCATGTAGGTCGATTTTTTAATTTTTTGAACAAATAAAAAATTTTAAAAAATCAAAAATCAAAAAGTTATTGAAAAAGGCAAAAAAAGGGTTTTTTGAAAAATTTAAAAAAAAAGTCATTTTGGGGGGTTTCCCCACGGAACACAAGGTACCGTGGGGCCCCCCGCCATGTTGTAGGCCCCCGTCGGCCTCTGGGACCCTTCTCCCCATCGACCCCACCTTCCCGACCCCCGCCGCTGTAGAAACTGTCGACCACCGTAGCGCCCCACCTTCCGGCCCCAACTATCGCAACACCCCATCGGCCTCCCTGTTGTCGGTCGCCGCCGCCAAAAATAGCCTTGTCACTACTGCCCTTTTCGTCAGCCACCCCTGCTCTTTCTAGCCACCATCACGACTCCTCCACTAGAAACCACAATAGCACCACCCAGCCACCGCTGCACCACCCGCCAGCCACCAGAGCGCTACCCATGGGCCACCTTCGCCCGGCCCCACCCTCGTTGCACCTCCCTCTTGCCTTTTTTAGGGGGGGTTGGTTTGTTTGCCATAACTTGGGCAAACGAAGTCATTTTTTCAAAAACAAATAGGCGTCGAAAAGATTGTTTCGAGCCGGACCTTGTGGTGTTAGAATTTGTTACCAATTTTGTTGTTTGACTTTTTTTTTTTCCAGTCAAAGTTGGCTCTTTTTTGCACTTCGGGAGCCATAGAATGAGCATCCGAACTCCATTTTTAGAAAACTTTTTATCGTTGGAAAGCTTGTCCTGTGTACTTTCCATCCATATGAGTTTTCTTTCTAGATTATTCTCTAAGAATATTTTATTCAGTTTTTTTCTTTTCAGCACTTTGTGGATATCTTGGTTGTTTCAGGTCCTAGGATCTCTTCTCTGAGTAGGATGTCTTGATTTTGGCTCTTATTTTTGTTTCCAATCTTATTATCATTGTAGCTTCTTTTATGCAAAAGCACTGAGATAAAGTGCCATCATGCATTTTTTACTTGGGATCTTACACATCTTGTGCTTTATTGTACATGCACTACTTATAAAGTGCCATGAGGGGGTTGATGTTTGCCTTGTTTTCCATCCACCTTTCTCAAGTGAGTGTTCCTTCCATGAAATTTGCCTCATGATTTGTGTCAAGTGAGTGTTCTTTCCATGACACTTTGTACTTTCTCTATGCCTTTGATGTTCATGGTTCTTCATCATGCAGTTCTTGTTGGTTCTTCTTTTCAGTGTACCTGTCCCTCTCCCTCTTCAGCATTATGGGGAGGTTTGTCCTATTGGTTCTAATGCTTACATGGTTCGATTGATCAGCTCTTCAGGCTTTGGTTTCTCATGCCATTTGTGTCTTCGAGTTCAGTTGTTTGCCTTTGTTTTCCTTCTAATTCGAGTAGTGTCATTTGAGGGCACTCATACAAATTATAGTCTTCTCTACCTAGTCATGTTCTATTTCAGTGGAGGTTCTTCAAAGTAGCAGTTATTCTTTGACAGTGTTTGCAGGTTCTTCATGCTTCGATGATTCTTCTGATCTTCTCTTGTTCCTATCTTTTGGAACATTCATGTTTGGAGGCTTTCTCGGTCTTTCTTCTTGCCTTTTCCATCTTTGTTTGGAGTAGAGTTTTTTTCCCACGTGGTTTTCTCTATTTCTCCGGTTCATAGAGATTTGGTTGTATTTGGGTACCTGATCAGGCCTTGTTGTCGGG
Organism: Cryptomeria japonica; assembly: GCF_030272615.1. Classification (NCBI taxonomy): domain Eukaryota; kingdom Viridiplantae; phylum Streptophyta; class Pinopsida; order Cupressales; family Cupressaceae; genus Cryptomeria; species Cryptomeria japonica. Next base: position 43,864,157 of record NC_081413.1, read on the forward strand.
ACCCATCTTTCTTGCTTTCAGTAGTTGTTCTAGGTTTAATCTTCTCCCTAAGTCTAGCTTAAGGGGGGTGTTAAAGTATTCGGGTATTTACTTGATTAATTAAACAATATTTGTTTAATTATTTAAGTTTCCTTTATCTCTTTTACACTTAAGCTAACTTTAGGTGCATAATAACTAATTATTTTATTAATTATTATGTGCAAGCCTAGGTTTTCCTTTTTACGGTTTCTTGACCTATTAGAGGTTGGATTATTTTCCTTTGTATTATTCTATTATCACATTACACATTTTTGTGAATATTGAGCTCTCATCCTTTTGAGAATATTTTCCGTGTATTGGTTTTTGGTTATTTGCTTCCTTGCTTCTCCTTGTAACAGGTTATTCAACTTGCAGAGATCTTTAGGCTCTTGTGGTGTTGTATTTCTCAACTCTCACAATTCTCTCACAGATATTACAAACAAGTTGGTTCAAGTGTGACCGTTGGATTATATAACAATCTCTGCACATCATTCAAGAAAGCCTCGACTGCTCCTTGATCATTGCTTCATCAAACTCGGTAACTCATCATGCGCTTTGTATTACATGCAATATACTTGCTCATTCGCTAGACAAAAACCATTATCTCAATGCGCCAAAAACACTTTGAAACTCTCTACATACAATATGCATACATGTCATAATCATTACCACCCATCATCAGATCATAAACCTGTAGCATCCTAAAATTGCTACACTTGCAATTTTGACTGCATTTGGGTCTTCACGATGGTAGCGCAATGTTGAACCTGAATGGAGACCCCAAAACCTATTTACAACACCAAAAACTGCATTTTTCTGCACCCTGGTCTGATCCCTTCTTGCACCCTGCTATCCCGGGAGGTGGGACGATGGCGCCCAAAGCCCTGGTCCTTTAGGATGAGGGCACCCAATGCCCTGGTCCCTCAGGACCATGGCGCCCAGCGCCCTAGTCCCTGGCCCTATTTTGGGCCCGGTCTCTTTTGGGCATCGGGTCTTTAAGTTTGCAATTCAGGAAATAATGTTTCCTGGTCGGCCTAAGGTCGGAAAAATTAGTCTATCAACCCTAATTGACAAGTATATAAACTACATTTCCTCTTCCAAAGAAGAGGGAGGAAAACATATGTGAGCAAGACACGGAAGCGATATTCAAAAATTCAAGCATTCAAGCATTCCTTCAAGCAATTGAGCATTCTAAGTCTCCATTCAAGGCTGAGTGTTGCATTCAAGACAAGGATTCAACCATTGAAGAGGAGATCACATACAACATACAACATACTACATACATTACACCTTCACATGTAAGAATACAAACATTCTTACAACAAGGTATCAGTACTTGTTTACATTACAAACATTTACATTTACAGCATTCTCATTTCTTGGTTAATTCCAAAACTGAGGTTTGACCTAAAGGCAAACCCCTCATCCCTAACCCCCCAATCATCCTCTCTTTTCTGTGTGTAGGTTGCAGGTACGCGGCTGTAATTGAAGATCTGGAATCCTTGTGCAGAGACGAACAGATCCCACTTCGTTTCGTGGATTTTTCGGAGGACCGTGTGCACGCCGGGCGCCATCGTCCTGTCAACTTTCGCTCAAATTTGCAGAACAGTACCGTCTCGACATTTTACTACTAATTCCAGGTCCGCAGCTTCATCCCATATCCCTATCTCTGTTTATAAGCAAATCTTTCCTACTTTACATGCATTCCTAGTTCAATCTTTCTATCTACATTCTTTACAAAAGAGGGTATCCTTGATGTCACATCCCTTGAAACTCATTTAGAATCCAATCTTGCATTGCATGGGATTGGATCTTGTGGGTTTCAACCCCTCTTTTGAATGTAAAGTCTCTCCTAAGTGAAAACCATCAACCCTAGTGACTCCCCCTTCTCTCTCCTTGGAGTTGGGGAGGGGAGAACACCTAGGGTTCAATTTTTCCACTTTACATTTTGGTGAACCCGACGTGAACATCCTCATTCTGATTATTCATGGTTAAATCTGAAAATTTTGCTTTCCTAATTATATTTCCATGTTTGATCTTTTGCAAATTTTAGAGGTTGATTGCATAAAAACCCTAAAATTTTCTTTTAAGTAATTAAACTTGTGAAATGTTTACTTGTTAATGCTTGTTTCAGATCTACCCTTCTATTGCAAATTGTCAATTCATATTTGTGCTTTAATTCTGAAAATTAAGTGGTTAAATGTCAAAACCCTAATTTTTAAGACATCCTTGATTCAACCTTTGACTGATAATTTCACTAATCAAAACACCTCCAAATCGGCTGTAACTTTGGATTCCACAATAAAATCACAATATCTTTCATCCCTGAAAATTTGGAAAAAAGTTGCGAGGACCATGTGCACCCTGAGCGCCATCGTCCCCGACATTTTTTCCGAAATTTCGGGAGCTAGATCTTACTGTATTTTTCTGCTAAAATCCAGAATTTTGGCTGATTTTATCAATTTTAACACTTTCAAAATTAAAGTCAAAGTTGGTCTAGCGATTGCTTGGATTGAGGCTTCTAATCATTCAAAAATTGTTGAAATTGAAATTCATATCAAAATTGTGTTTCTTACAGTCCTAAATCTGAAAAGTGTGTTGGCATTCATTCGAAATTTTAGTGCTTTATTCAAATTTTTGCAGTTTGTGACTTTCGAAATTAAGTGTTTAATTGCAGCAACTTTGATTTCCACTTTCAAATTCGAATTTTGCATGAAATCGAGTCAACTTTTAAATTTCAAAACTTGCATTGCTTTTAGTATTCCTTCTAAAATCATAAAATTCAAAATTTTAGTTTCCCTCTCTTTTTCAAAATTCAAATTTTGCATTTTTCAACAATTTTGGTAGGGTTCAATTTTGAGATTGCAACTTTAATTTGGCCTATCTACAGATCATAAAATCACTCAATTTTTTCAGATTAGCTTTAAAATCATCATAACTTTCATCCCTGAAAATTTTGAAAAAAGTTGCGAGGACCATGTGCACTCCGTTCGCCACGGTCCCGGACATTTTTTCCGAAATTTCGGGAGATTGTCCTGATTGCATTTAACAGCTTAAATATAGGAGATTGGCTGATTTTATTGAAATTTGCTACCTCTAAAATTCAAAATCTTCTCTCTCTGTCTTTAGTGCATGAGTTTTACAACAATAAGTCCTACTTACACTATTCCCGTTAGACGAAGCCTTAGAATTAAGTCTTTCCAAGGTGTAATTACCGAGGAGATGGAACCTAATTTGAATGGCCTTTTTAACGAGGACATGGGTAATTCCTCTAATCCTCTTAATGATGAAGAAGCTCTCCATGAGGTTTCTGTAGAACAACTTTCAAAATTGGATAACCAATTTGATGATTTTCGACAATGGATGTCTCAAGAATACCCTGATAGTCAAGCTCTTCCTTTAATTGAGGGTCTAAAACTTATGGTTCAAAATGATAAGAATGGAATTGATATTTTGCGTGGTATTGCACACATTGTGGATTCGAATGTGATGCCTATGAAAAGTTGTGCCGAAACCTTAGGTTATACACAACATCCTACTCAAGTTAATCATTCTATTCCTTTGACAACTCCTATTGCTAGTATACCTACTCTTACATCAAACATAATGACTACTTCAATACAAGACATTCCTCCCATGATCACCAGTCATGGGGGCAATCCTTCTTTTTCAATCAACCCTCTTCCTTCATTCAATCCGACTTCTTCATTCATTCCTTCAATGAGTGCCCCTATTATATCTCCACAAATGAACATGACGCAAGGGGGCAATTCATTTAACCCTTCCATTCCTCCTTGTAGTGTTCCTCCTTTCCAATCATCTCCTATGACTAACTATCATAGTGTCCCACCACCTTACTCTCTACCTTCTTTCAATAACATAACACCTCCATCACAATCTAACACGTCTAATATGAACTCTTCGACTGAAGCGACCATTAACAATCTTGCACAAACTGTCTCTTCTTTACAGCAACAAATTGCCTCTATGAATCAATCTAAGTTTAGTGTGCCCACATTTGATGTTGCGAGCCCACTTTCTCTTGACATTGTTCGAGCTATCCCCCCTAAACATGTTTAAATTCCACATTTGGAGCTTTATAATGGTAAGGGTGATCCTCTAACACATGTTAAGACCTTTCAAACAATATGTACTGATTTTGCTTATGACCAAAGGTTGCTTGCAAAACTGTTTACTAGAACATTAAGAGATAAAGCCCTACAATGGTATTCCTCATTGCCTTCTTATTCTATTACTTCCTTCGAACAACTTGCAAATGCTTTTATTCAATAATTTCAAAACAATATAAGTCCTAAAGTTACTTTGATTGATTTAATGCATTGTAAACAAGGTGTTAAAGAAAAAGTGACTGATTTCATTGGTAGATATAAGCATTTGTATGCTCAAATTTCTTTTCCAGTACCTGACAATGATATTCAAAGAATCTTTATTTCTAATTTACAAAAAGATATTAGAGAAAAACTTTTGTTTTCTGAGTTTACTTCTTTCCAACAGTTGTGCGCAACTCTTCACAATTATCAACTGACTGTGAGTCAAATGGAACAAGCAAATCCTATGGCTCCGAGTGATAAGGGTGATAGTAGTCAGCAACCATTTGGGAAGTTTAAACCGAACAAAGAGTCAATTAAATTCAATGAAAAAATCATCAACAACAATGTGAATGCGGCATCAAGTGTGCCTCCTATTTCTAAGTTTTTCAAGAAAGAAAGAAAGTTTACTCCTTTGAATGAATCATTGCATAGTATTATGAATAAGTTATTGGAGCAAAATGTGCTTACTCTTCCTCCTATAAGGCAAATAGATCTTGCAAATATTAACTCACCCTATTTTGATAACAAATCTTTTTGTCAATTCCATCGTCAACCTGGGCATGATACTGAAAAATGTTTTGCTTTAAAGGGTAAAATTCAAGATTTGATTGATAATAATACTATCTCTGTTTCTGGTGTGAATGATAAAGGTAATACATCTGTAGCTCCTCCTAACCAAAATCTTCATATTTTTACTGATCCATTACCTTCTCATACCTCTAATGCGATTGATACTAATGATTCCTCTGTCTCACCTGATGATCTTGTGTCTATGACTCTGAATGTGATTAACTTTGTAGAGCAGCATAAAATCCCTAAAGAACCTTCCATCACCTTTGATTCTAGTGAAACTATCAGGGCACCTGATGGTCCTTTATATATAGTTGCAAAAGTCAAGAATACACCTTGCCATGGAGTGCTTATTGATCCTTCTTGTATGGTTAATATCATTACTGAAGAATTTCTTTTTACTTTGCAATTGAATCAAGTGATCTATGATGAAACAAATGTGGTTGTGAAATTATTTGATGCATTTTCTTCTCCTGCAATTGGTTCTATTGCATTACCTATTGAGGTTCATAACAAATCCCTTGATGTGAGCTTTGCTATTATTCTGTCGTCTGAACAATTTCGTGTGAAGCTAGGCTATCCTTGGCTATCTTCCATGAAAGCTATTGCTTCTCCTATTCACAAGTGTTTGAAATTTCCCCATAATGGTGAAGTTGTTACTGTCAATCATAGTCTCTTTAAACCAGCTAAAAGAACTTCTAGTGTTCCTATTGATTATTTTTGGCCTAAACAATTCCAATCTCTTCCTCTGTGAAGTGATCATCTTTTCAAATCTTATCAAAAGTGGAAGAAAGATATGATCTTATCTCTAAGTGAACCTAGAACACCCAAACTTGATATTCCTATCATTTTTGAGAAGGAAGTTCTTCCTTTGAAAGATAAAACTAATGTCTTTCCTCAAGAAGATTCCCAACCCATTCCTATGAATGTGACTATGCCTATATCTAATAAACTTCCTAAAAGTAGACCTATACCTCCTCATCATAATGGACTTGGTCTCCTTCCTAAACCAAATATTCCTCCCTTATATGGAGCAGTTCCTCCTCCTTCCTCTTATGGAGAGAAGAGACCTTCCTCTTCTCCTATTATTCAACCTAAGAGACCACAACCTAAACACCCAAGTGAAAAGGATGAGAAAATTCCTCCTCCTCAATCTTCTCAACTCCCTACTAAGACTAGACGGAATCGTTCTGCACGTGAACGCCGAGGAAAGCGTTGTCTTAGAGCTCAAACTTTGCAATCCCCAAAAACACCTTTAGCCAGTATTATTCCATTTTCTCCTCAGCTGACGATTGAGCCGAAATCTCCTAAACATAAGATGCATGATGGTCTTGATCCTGTGCGAGTTAAAGATCCTATTTTTATAAACCTTGATGATGATATAGATGAAAATGTTATTCATGATGAAAATGTTACTCCTATTCATTCTGATAGTGAATATGAATATGTTGATGTTGATAACCATTTATCTAACGAATTTTCTAAAGCACTTATCCTAGCTCCTAGACAAGAACAATGTGGCTCGGAACATGAACATAGCCCTTGTTTGGATCTTGTGACAGCTCCATCTATTGTGTTGGATGTTCCTCCTCTAGCGTGTTTCCTACCTTCCCGAAATATTGATCAGCAAGATCGGGGGGTAGATGACGTGCTAGGCTAGTTTCATTAGCATAGCAAACTCTCTCCTCCTCTCTTGATCTCTTTTGTTACTTCTTCTGTGTTATTCTCATTCTTCTATTTGTTATCCTTAGTGTTGTCTACTTGAGGATGATGCAAAACATTGAGATCTCTTTTGGTCTCTCTCATGTTGACTCAAAAGACACATGTGTTCCCTTCTTCTAGGTGACCTTCCTTGATTGGGGAATGAAGAACAATTATGCATACATACATATGATATACATGAATTATCATACAGCATACTGACCCCGAGGAAAGCGAAGTCACCTTGTGCTTTGTGTTTTGTGTCTATTATCCTTGGGCTTACCTCACACTTGGGGGCTAAATCCTTGTGATAACGTGCTCCTTTCTCATTTCTTATATGTATCACTACCTTAAAGCAATCTCCCCCGGTGAGGCGTGTGCGATCACTTTAACATAGGGGGGCATACATCCCGTCCATATCTTTTCAAGATACTTGAAAATTTCTTGACAAATTTAGCTTTGCCTTGAAAATTTTTGATATCTTTCTTGCATGACTCATAGTGAGGGAACCTTACTACTGATAGTCATGGTTCTCCCTCGTGATCTTCCCTTTTACTTTGTCAATCGAAGTCGTAAGATCCTTAGTCCACTGGGGGCTTGGTGTATCTTGCCTCCTTGACGTGGTGAAAGTTTTTCAATGTTGTTTCCTTGTACTTTACCGGAAGTATGAGCGTACGCTTATACTCCCGGTAAAGTAGGGGCTAAATGTAGCATCCTAAAATTTTGACACTTGTAATTTCAACTGCATTTGGGTCTTCATGATGGCAGCGCAACATTGAACCTGAATGGAGACCCCGAAACCTGTTTACGACACCAAAAACTGCATTTTTCTGCACCCTGGCCTGATCCCTCCTTGCACCCTGCTGTCCCGAGAGGTGGGACCATGGCGCCCAGTGCCCTGGTCCCTGGCCCTATTTTGGGCCCGGTCTCTTTTGGGCATCGGGTCTTTAAGTCTGCAATTCAGGAAATAATGTTTCCTGGTCAGCCTAAGGTCGGGAAAATCAGTCTATCAGCCCTAATTGACAAGTATATAAACTACATTTCCTCTTCCAAAGAAGAGGGAGGAAAACATATGTGAGCAAGACGCAGAAGCGATATTCAAACATTCAAGCATTCAAGCATTCCTTTAAGCAATTGAGCATTCTAAGTCTCCATTCAAGGCTGAGTGTTGCATTCAAGACAAGGATTCAACCATTGAAGAGGAGATCACATACGACATACAACATACTACATACATTACACCTTCGCATGTAAGAATACAAACATTCATACAACAAGGTATCAGTACTTGTTTAGGATTTATCAAATCAACGGGTAGGGTTTACCAGTTACAGTTCTCCAATATTTAGCAATACCGGTTCACTCCACAAACTTACCTACCGGTTACAGTTTCCTTCACTAGCTCTTCCTACCGGTTACAAAACAATGTTATAACAATATCATTATCGGTTAATTGAAATCAATGATAACATAACATTTCATTAATGTAATCTTCATGCAAATTCCAACAATCTCCCCCTTTGGCATTGATGGCAATACAAATATCAATACCATTGATTGTTGTGATTGTGAATTGGAATCCTAGTTTACATTTTACCATGTACTATTCCTGTCATCAACTTGTAGTTGGCTGTAGATCTTCTCTCTGAATTATTCTTCCCATAATCACATAGTTCTTCTCCCCCTTTGACAACAATGCCAAATTGAAAGTAAAACATGCAATGTAAAACTTCACTGTTAAGCATCAACAACCCGCAACTTGATGCTCCCCCTATGGAATAATTCCACTCCACGACAATCCTATTGTAAAATTTTGCAAGTAGCTCTAGGATTGATGTACTCTACATCATGCTCAATTCATCTCATGAAGGGGTACAACCCCTAGCTGACTTCTAAGATACTCAAAAGTAGTCTTAGGTAGAGGTTTAGTAAAGATATCTGCAAGTTGCTCCTTGGTAGAAACATGCTCCAAGATCACATATTTACTCTACACTTTTTCCCTCAAGAAATGATACTTAAATTCAATATGATTGGTTCATGCGTGCAAAAGAGAGTTCTTGGAAATATTTATGGCACTGGTATTGTCACATAAGATCTTTATAGGTTCTGTAAACTTCATCTTGAAACCTTCCAAAATGTGCCTCAACCAAATAGCCTAGGTACGATTCATATAAGCTGCAACATACTCAGCTTCAGCAATAGACTATGATATACAACTCTGCTTCTTGCTACTCCATAAAACAAGTCTTCCTCCAAGAAAGAATGCTCCACTGGTTGTTCTTTTCCCATCATCAACATTACCTACCCAATCTGCATCTATGTACACCTTCAAGTCAAAGTTACCTTAATATGGATACCATAATCCATAGTCAATAGTGCCTTTCAAATATCTGAATATCCTCTTCATTGCTATCAAATATGTTTCCTTCTGATTCTTCTGAAATCTAGCAACTAGACCAACTGCATGAGCTATATTCGGTCTGTTGTGAACAACATAGTGGAATTTTCCAATCATTGACCTATACTCCTTTTCATCAACAGATGTGGCCTCATCTTCCTTAGACAACTTACAACCTATAACCATTGGTGTCCCAACTGGTTTACATTCACCCATACCAAATGTCTTTAATACCTCTTTCACATACTTAGACTATGTGATGAAAATACCACTCTTCATTTGTTGTATTTGCAAACCTACGAAAATTTTTATCTCTCCCACTAAAGACATTTCAAAGTCACTTTTCATTTCATTTTCAAAGGCATTGTTCATGTCATCATTACCTCCAAATATGATATCATCTACAAACACTTCACTAACCAATATCTTATCTCCTTCAAATTTGAGATATATGTTGCTATCTTCACTGGTTCTCTGAAAATCTATCTTCATTAGGTGTGAATGAAGCCTATCATACCATTCTCTCGGTACTTGCTTCAATCCATATAGTGCTTTGTGCAACTTACATAGCATGTCTTTTTCATCAGTCAAAGCATAACCATCCGGTTGCTCAATGTATACTTCTTCTAGTATTCCATTTAAAAGTGTTGACTTCACATCCATTTGATATACCATGAATCCCTTTTGTGTTGCAAATGCAAGTAAATTTCTGACACCTTCCAGTCTATCCATTGGTGCAAAAGTCTCACCATAATCTTCTCCTTCTTCTTGTGCATAATCTTTGCAAACCAATCTAGCTTTGTTGCGAACTACTACACCATCTTCATTCAGCTTGTTCCTGAATACCTACTTAGTACCTATCACATTTTTATTTATAGGTCGAGGTAGTAGGGTCCATGTATTGTTCTTCTCAATTTGATCAAGCTCCTCCTCCATAGCTTTGACCCAATGATGATCTCCAAATGGTTCCTTAGCAGTTCTAGGCTCAATAGTGGAGATCATGCAAGAATTCTCTCTAATTCTTCTTCTGGTTAGCACTCCATCATCCTTATCTCCAATAATCTATTCATGATTGTGATTGAGTCTCACATACCTTAGAATAACATGATAATTATCTTCAATTTCTTCTTCTTCATTATCATCATCTTCTTCTAAATCTACCTGTTCTAGTTGAACTGGTACAATAGCATTCTCTTTACTGGTTTTAGGTTTCACAGGTTCTAGTTCCAAAAACAAAATGCAAGGATCTTCATCCTTTTTCCCCATACTAGTTTCCCCTGAGACTTTAGGATACTCATCCACTTAAACATCAACACTCTCAATGATTCTCTATGTTCAGTTGTTATAACATTTGTAGGCCTTGCTCTTGGTGAAATAACTAAGAAATATACCTTCATCACTTTTAGCCTCAAACTTGCTAACATAGTCACCTCTCTTAATAAAACATTTGCTGCCAAATATTTTGAAATAACTAACATTAGTTGATCTACCATACCAGTATCCATAAGGAGTCTTATCCTTACCTCTTTCCAAAATCCAGTTCATAGTATAAATAGTTGTGCTGACAACTTCTCTCCAGAAATTTTTCACTACACCTCTTTGTATCAACATCATTCTAGTAGCTTCAACAACTGACCGATTGTTCCTCTCTACAATACTATTCTATTGTGGTGACCTCGGTGCATAAAGTTGTCATTTTATACTATTTTCTTCACAATATCTAGTGAATTCCTTAAAAATAAATTCACCGCCTTGATCAGTCCTCAAACACTTTATCTTCTTACCACTCTCCTTTTTAGCTTAGGCCCTAAATTCCTTGAATTTACCGAATGCTTATGTTTTATCCTTCAAGGATGTGACCCATATCATTCTTGAGAAATCATCAGTGAAGATCATAAAATATCTATCACCTTGAATACTTTTAGTCCTTATTGGTCCATAGAGGTCTGTATGAACCAAATATAACAGATGTTCCATTGAAAAATATTTTCTCTTGAAAGTTGAGGATGTCATCTTTCCCAACTGGCATTCCTTACATAGAGCATTAGCTAGTTTGTCCAACTGAGGAAAACCTCTCACTGTCTTGGACTTACTCAATTTAACAATGTTATCAAAATTTATATGACAAAATATCCTATGCCAAAGCCAACTATCATCTACTTTAGCAATTACACAGATGTTGACTTTAATATTCAGGTGAAACAAGCTACCTTTATTTTGCTTGTCAGTTGCAATCAGTTCACCTTTTCTCCCATAGATTTTGCACATACCACTCTTAAACTCCAATGGATATCCTCTATCATTGAGTTGAGCAACACTCAAAATATTGTGCTTTAGACCTTCAACCCACTAGACATCATTTGCACTATTCTAACCATTAAGAGAAATAGTTCCCTTACCTTTAACCATGTAGGGTGAGTGATTACCAAATCTTACAACTCCACCATCAAATTCCTTCAAAGAAAGAAATTTTCTCTGGTCACTGATCATGTGATGTAAACAACCACTATCAATGATCCAGTCATCAAAATTATCCATGCGAGAAACTAAAGCCTTATGATCAGATGTTTCCTCTTTAATGGCTACAAAAACAATGTCTTTATTATCATCACCATCAGATTCCTCATCAGTGATACCACCATCAACTGCAATAAGACAATCTCTTTTCCCTTTTCCCTTGTACTTCTTGAACTTCTCTTGCTTGAGCTCATTATCATCATTAGGACAGTTAGCTGTAATGTGTCCAATCTTGTTGCATGCAAAACATTTCAAAGGTAATTTACCTTTATATTTACCAGTTCCTCTGGGAAACCACTTGGCCAATAATGTTTCAAGCTCAACCAAATTGTCTTCCTCATCAACTTCTCTACTAGATCTAGATTCATAAATGTGACTGGCATCTCTACTTTTCCTCATAGATGGGTTAGAAACTGAAGCTCTAAATACAGACTCAGATTTCTGAACACTACCATCATAACCATTTAATTTAAAATAAGTAAGTTTACCAATGATGGAGTCAAGGGTTACCTTAGTTTTTTCAATAGATTTTAGCTCCTAAATAGCTGCAACTCGGATAGCATAGACTAGTAGCAAGGTTCTCAACACCTTACTAACCACTGTGGAATCTTCCACTTTACCACCTGCACTCTTGAACTCACCAACTATCTCTTTTATCCTCTGACCATATTGTTGGATATTCTCACCTTCAACCATCTACATGTCATCAAACTTTCCTCTTAGACTCTTTTCCTTGGAAATCTTCACATGTTCATCACCAATATAAATCTCTTCAATTTTATTCCATACCTCATATGCAACCTCCAGACCATGGACATCAACATATTCTACATTAGACAAAGAACTGATAATGGCCACTAGTGCTTGATTGTTTTCTTATTGCTCTTTCTTCTTATCATCAATCATAATCCCACTAGGTGCAACATATTGAGTACCAACATTTTCCTAGTATTGGTTTCCTAGACTCTTGATATAAATTTGCATTCTATCACTCTATGTTATATAGTTCTCTCTATTAAACTTCGGACCTTCCTTCTTCATCATGTTCTACAAGATCTTTACCTCAAGCTATTAGGCTTAGACCTTAGAGGACCTGAGATGCTCTGATACCAATTGATGGTATGATTAAAGAATAAGGATCTCATCAACTACTGAGAGGGGGGGGTGAATTAGTACATAGAAAACTGATAATAAACTTTGACCAATCTCAAAATCAACCTCTCAAAGTAAACTTAGAACTGGCATGTTAAACCACTGAACTATAAATGCAATATCACTGTCAAAATAAACCGGTTGACTATTACAAAAAATAAACAATAAACAACTTGAAACTCATAAGCATCCAAATACTTTTACTGACATAAGTAAAACTTCATTTCATACTGTTGTCGGTTATCATGACTTATCAAAGTGGATTAAGTAGTTAAGAAAATCATCCATAGAAAACATAGCCACAAAAACATTCACCACTTGACACAATATTTTTAACGTGGAAACCCAAATGGGAAAAACCACGGTGAGATGAGACTCACAAGATAACTATCTAAACTCTTCTGAAGTTCACCCTATTAGGAGAAAAGCCTGTTAAAGCTTTTACAAAAAGTCATGTTAAGAACAGATCTTGTTAGGGACCACCCAGTTAAGGGATTGACTATAATGCCTTGTTAGAAGCAATATCCTATGAGGAGTAACCTCAATAAAGGATTTTAAATCCAAGCTAATGGACCATATGGCTAGAGGATTTAAATAACACCAAGGTTATTAGAGCTTACCCAGTTAGGGGATTTCAAAAACTGCTATAATTGTTAGAAAACAACAAGGCTTTGTTGATTTGTTTGAATAGAACTACACTTGCTTGTTTAGCTCCTTTTCATGCTCCTATCTGCCTTTACACAAACTATAGATACATCATCCGGTTCGGCAACCACACACTCAACTGAAACTTTTCCAACTCTAAAACAAAACAACTCATCGACCTTATAAAAAAAGAAATAGGTCGATAACACAAAAAAAACCTAACTCTCCCATAGATATTACAAACAAGTCAGTTCAACTATGACCATTGGATTTCATAACAATCTCTGCACATCATTCAAGAAAGCCTCGATCGCTCCTTGATCACCACTTTATAGAACTCAGTAACTCATCACACACTTTGCATTACATGCAATATACTTGCTCATTCCCTAGACAAAAACCGTTATCTCAATGCACCAAAAACACTTTGAAACTCTCTTGATATAATATGCATGCGTGTCATAATCATTACCACACATCATCATATCATACACCTATTAGGAACCAGGAAGGACAACTGAGAGGCGGGGAATTAGTTGTGAATAAATTATAACCCAAAAGAAATTATCCCAACTTAAAACTCAGTACCGATAAAATAGATTAATGGTTATATTAATACCGGTACAACTTAATGCATGAAACAAAAAGAAAAACACATCCACAACACATGACACAAATATTTTGACATGGAAACCCTATAAGGGGAGAAACCATGGTGGAAAACCTTACCCACAATCAAATGATACTACTATAGATAGTAAGTGAATACAATATTGGGTCTACACATTCAGAAAGGCCAACCGCCTAGAGCTCATTGCTCAATCACAAAATAGGAGTCACACTGACTACAATTGGATGGTTAAATCCAATAACAATGTACTTCTTTAGTATAGCATCTTCAATATTGGGTTCAGTACTGGTTTAAGCTCTGACCATGAGTGCCAAACACCTTCATAACCTTTCCTTCAACCTTCAGATAATATCTGCATGATTCGCACAAGGATCTGCTTATTTTTGCTCTTCACAATGATCTTAAATATTCACACATGTTAGGATTCCCAAAGATACTAAGAGGGTGGGGGGGTGAATCAGTATCTAACCGGTGAATAGATTTTCTGAACTTATTAAAATGCATTCCAAAACAGTGTACCGGTAAACCAAAATTAATGCAATAAATAAGAACAATAAACACAACATAGAAAGCATACCATAACACAATATTTTTAACAAGGAAACCTAGTGTGGGAAAAACCTTGGTGGGATTTGTGACCCATAATATTTGCTTACTGGCCAATAAGTAAATATTACTGATACAATAGGGGCCTGCACATGCAGGAAGGCCAAGTGCCTAGAGCTCACTGCTCAATTACAAAAAGAAGTCTCACTGACTTACAAAAGTGGATTATATAAATCCAATGTCATGTACTACTTTGGATCAGCATCTGCTATGCCAGTTTCAGTACCGGTTTAAGCTCTTGAAATAATCATAAACCCTATTCCACAATCTGTCTTAATATTCACACATAATATCCATCTATGCATATTCCTCATTACAAATGTTCTACATGATCTCATACTTATATATGAGCCTTATTATAATATGCCATGTTGGCTTACAAAATATATTTCAATTAAATACATTATGTAATAAACAAAATCATGTCGGCCAGGGTGCCGGTAAACATATTTTCGCTGCCGGTGAACTGTATGCCGGTGTAGAGTCTGTCGGTGTTGGTGCCTGCCAGTGTCATATGATTGTAAGGTTTCCATCAATGAAAATACCTTCAATCACCTACAATTTCTCATTGGAGTGTGCATTTTCCAACAATCTCCCCCTTTGGCATTGATGGCAACACTGATGAGAAAAAGCCAAAAAGTATGTCCAAAAAGTGTTGAAAACTGTGTTATGAAAATTGTCTGCTCCCCCTGAGCTAATGATCTTTTCTGTCATATCCTCTTTCTCATCCTCTACTACTCCCCCTTTGGCATCAATGACAAAGGTTGTCATTCAATGTCAATTGAGTGTAGTTCTTGTCATTATCCCTGTAACTGGTTGGTTACAATCTGATATAACTCCGCTAAAGCAACATTCAAACTGTTGTAGAATCTTTCAATGTCCTTTAGTGTTGCTTCAGTTCTCTGAATTGTACCATTGAGTATGTTCATTTTCTCTTCCAGTGTCTTAAGTCCCAGAACAAGAGCCTCAGAAATCTCTTTCTCAAAGAGATGAGGATATCCAATTTAGGACTTAGTCTGCACTTCAATTCTTTTGCCTTAAACTTTAGCCTTTCCTTATCTTTTTCAAGTTTTTCTATTTTCTCTTCAAATAAAATAATTTCTTGTTCTACTACCAATATTGAATCTGATGAACCTATTAAGTTGTCAGCAATATCATTGATTTCCTTTTGAGCTATGCTGATCTCTTTATCTATATCTTTTGTCAAATTGTTTGTCTTGCATGTATCTCTATACAATTTCTTAAAGTCCATAATTGTCTTGCCTAGTACCGGTAATAATGTATCCATGTGTTCCTTATTCTTCTTTACAGTTTCCTCAAACAATTTTTCCTTCTCTTTATTCATTTTCTCTCTGAATGTCTCCTCATTGATTTGATCAATTGTTAGTAGGTTGCAGGTTATATACTTAGACAATGTGTCTAATTGGCTCAAAGAATCTTTATTCTCTATATTACACTTAGGTTCTATCAATTTCAAAATTGGTAAAGTGTCATCTATAGCCTTATATGCTAGTGCATTACAATCTGTTATTTTCTTGATAGAATCTAGTAATACCTCTGTCACATTGGTTGGCCTAAATTCAGTCATTGATGTTTCGGATGATTGTCCAACTACCTTTACAATTTGTAATCCGTCGGTGGTAGTAATAGCTTTGTTTCCCTCTTTCTCTAGAAGACCAGTTTGTGTCTACATTTCCACTACCAAAGGTTTAGGTTTATCAGATGTAGTCAGTGGCACTATCTGTGTATGTACCTATGAAGGAGCATGTTGCTCTACCTATTTCTCTCTGTGTGTCTCTTTCAGTTTCTTTGTGCTCTCTACTGATGGTTTCTCTGATGGTGCCTTTGTACTATCTACTATCGATGACTCAGTAGGTTTTTTCAGTCTCATTAGTTGTTGGTTGCCCAGTAGATACATCAGTATGTACACCTATGGTATCTACCTTTCTTGTATCCAGGGGATCATTTGATGTTTCAGTTTGTTGCTCATTCCCAATTTCAATATTTCCAATTGTATCTTTGATATTTGTTTCAACTGTTGTGTCTTCTACCGGTGACTCAGTTGCCATATCTCTCTTCTCACTTGTTTCCTTATCCAAAACAATATTGACTTCCTGTGTGTCAATATTCATTGTATACAACACTTCAGAGTTAGGGTTTGTGTCCTCATGAGGTGTTTCCATACTCTCTATTGCCAGTGGTGTACCAATAGTTTGTACCGATGGAGTATTAGAGGAAGGTGGGGGTAAGTTATATGTCACCTTTATGCTTGGAGGTCCACCTACCTTGCCTTTCCCCTTATCCTTTTCCTTTTGATAGACCTTAAAAGTCTTTGGTCTCTTAAGCTCTGATCTTCAAATAAGATCTTATAGTTATTTATACAAAACCTATGACCTCATCATTAGGTCAGCTCCCTAAAGATAGTACATTTAAAAAATAAGTCTTGATGCAATACAATATGTCAACCTCAATACATTTGCACATTATCCAATCAATAAACCATTTCCAAAATGTGTTGTGTTGATCTAGAACATGATATCTTGTACCGGTTTATAACCTATACCTATATGTCAGTTAAGGCAAATATGTGAACCTGATTAGACCAATAAGAAAAACAACAAATGTAAACATCCAATCTATGTCTTCCACATAACCAAATGATCTCCAGATGATAACAAGTCATCATCAACTTCCTGAGCTGCCGGTTAAACATATAAGCTACCGGTGAAACATATACCAGTGACTGTGCATAAGCCAATATCCATGTTGAGACCATAATGTGCCAGTTCAACAATAAACCAATATAACCAGAGTGCCAAATCAATAATGTAGACCTCCAGAAGATAAGTGTTGACATCAATGACAAAACCAATGCAGCACATGATGAAGTCATCCATAATACCAACAAAACCAATACAACCAATTCACGAAACTCAATCGGTTACGGTTTATCAAATCAACAGGTAGGGTTTACCGGTTACAGTTTTCCAATACTTAGCAATTCCGGTTCACTCCACAAACTTACCTACTGGTTATAGTTTCCTTCACTAGCTCTTCCTACCAGTTACAAAATAGCATTATAACAATAGCATTACCGGTTAATTGACATCAATGACAACATAACATTTCATTAATGCAATCTTCATGCAAATGCCAACATTGATTTCTCTTCTCAGTGGAGTAAAGGGACTTCTTGTTTCAGATACTTATCATGAGTGGATGTATCAATACATCCATATTATCTAGCAAAACAAGAAGAAGATCTATTGGGGTAAACAAATAAGTGATGCTCTGTGTGACCAACTAACCAAGGTTCCTACCACTTTGAAGTTCTATGTGACTTCATACCTAGTATATGCAGTACCCTTAATGAGGGATTTTCCAGGATTGTCTACCATGGGAGATAGGAGTCAAGTTTTTGTATATCAATATTACTCACAACTGACTCTCAAAAATAGTTTACATCATTTTAGGAGAGTGAATGATGCTTTCTTTTATCATTATATCTGCATGTTTAATAAAGATATTCAGAAGAAGAGAGTATCAAATTAATCTAGGAATGTGGTAAACCAATACGGATGCATGTTCCTACAATTCCCTACTTTTACATTGTTGGAAATATGCTGGATTTGTTTAAGTGTTGTGATTGATGTCAACATTGTATCCTAGTTGGAGACAATCCTAGTTAGATCTATCTTGGTTAGTCTTGGTGATCATTTGGGTTTTGGCTGTAATTCTAATCCGATATGATCAAAAATCTAGAATCAGTTTTGGATGCTTATTCTAATTGTTATATGCTTGTTATATTCTAGTGGTTTCATGGTTTGGTTATCACTTTTGGTATTTCCAGTTATCGGTTTGTTATTGGCTTTACCGGCTAGTTTTTGCCTTTACCGGCTTCTGGCATTCCTAGTTAGCTTTACCAGTTTACTATCAGTATCAGTGCATTCTAACAATTGGTATCAGAGTGAGGTCCTCTCTGTAGAAGCTTAACTGCTTGAGGATATTTGATGGCAACTACATCTAGTTCTACATTCAATCCTTACCAGAATGAGAGTCCCATATTTGATGGTACAAATTACAAGATATGGAAGGAGAGAATGAAGATTCATCTCAGATATCTTGGAGCTAAAATTTGGGAGATGGTGGAGAAAGGGTATACACCTCATGATCCTAATTCTAGAACATCGACACCTGGTGATGAACAGAAGAGAGCTGAAAATTATGCAAGAGAAAAAGAAACATTGTTGAGCACCCTATCTGATGAAAAGTTATTGAATGTCATAGAGTTGGAGAATGCTAAGATGATTTAGACAAAGATTGAAACTCTTTATGAAGGTGACCAGGCTATGAAGATTTCTAAACTTGAAGGTTTCTGGGAAAGTGTTACCCCTATATTTTTGCTAATTCCTAAAGCCTCATGATCAGCTAAAAATCATCTATTGTTAATGTTTTAATGCTGAATTTTTTATGGCCAAACTCCATGTCGGCTAGGAGATTTTAATTGTTTTATTTTTGGGTTACCCATATACCCAAACAATTAAATCTCAATTTTTATGTGTCCTATGCAAAAATGATTTCTGGGTTATTCTCTACTAGGCCCATTTATTCTACGGCTAAAAGTTTGTAAGAAACAGAGCTCTCAATAAAAGGTTATGCAGGTTTTTCTATGGCAGCCCAAAAGAACAATTGTCATTGAACTTGAACCTTGAACCTTTTCAAAAAGTTCAAAGTTTGGGTTCAAGTTCAAAGTTTGAATTTAACTGAAGTGGGCTTTGTAAATTTTGTTCATTGAACTTGAACTTTAAACCTTTTTTTTGGTTCAAGCCCGCAGGTTCAAGCGTGCAAGTTCAAAAGGTTCAAAAGGTTCAAAGTTCAAATTTTGGGTTCATTGTAATTTTTGGTCTTTGAGCTTGAACTTTGAACCTTCTTTGGTTCAAGGTTCAAGGTTCAAAAGTTCAAGCGCACAGGTTCAAGGTTCAAATTCAGAGTCTAGAGATTCATTAGATGTAGGTTCAAAATGTGTGAGTTCAAACTTTCAAAAATGATCAAAATCGAATAACATTGGCATGTCTAATGTTTGTAATTTTTAATGTAATCTGTAACCACGAATATTCTAAGACAAAAAGAACATTCTCGGTGCGAGGGGCATAACTATCAATTGAACTATTGGATCACACTGAAATTTTAATTTGTTTTAGAAACCTAGTTGTCTAAATCCTCACTGGAGAGATTGGAAAAATATTACCGCATTCAAAAGATATTAATCTCTGAGTACGGGTCTATTAAAATTTCAAAGATAAAAGATTTGAAGCAAAAAAGAAGAGCTGTCAGGAAGAAGATAGAAGATAAAGGAAAAGAATAATTAATAATCTTTTCAAGAATTAGTTATTGATAACTGAAATTCTCAGAGGCTATATATGTGTAATGAAAGAAAAGAGTAGGGGTTATTCTTTTCTTTCTCTTTCTACTGTAAAAAAGAATGGGCAACATTGTTTTCTATACTGCAAAGTTTCATTTTTTAGAAAAATTGAGTCTATGAGCTCACATTTTGGCATTGATGGAGTGAAGAAGATTTTGTTGATCTGTGAATTTGTCAATATTTTCTTTTGATTACTGTAGATAGGAATCTGGAAATCATCAAAGCAAATAGTATTAGTAATCTAGCTTAATCACGAAAGCTCAAATGCAATGATCAATCCTAAACACACTCAATAAAGACATGAAAACAAGACATTCAAGATTGAAAACTAAGCAAACCAAATGCAGACTTGAATGTCTCCTTCATGTGGCTCCATTGTCCTTCTTTCTTCTTCAAATAGATTTGTTTGTGGATCTCACCTACTAGTGCATAAGCATGATATGAAACCAAGTAGACAAGATTGTAGCACAAGAATACTCGAAGCGTGATTGATTCGACCAGGGATCAGGGATTAGGGATCGGGGATTCGAAAAAGTGATTAGTTGGGATTGAAGAAATTCATCCAATTTATAGACAAATTGGAGAAAAGACAAAATTAGCATGAATTTGATTCGAATGGAAATTTCAAATCAAGAATGACAAATATGACAAATTATGACAAATTTGAACTTTCTATGCAAGATTGATTGATTGTCAATTATGACAAAATTATGACAAATTTCTATGTCAAAATTGATTGATTGTCAATTATGACAAATTATGACAAATTGAAATGTCATTCCCATGAAATTAGGAGAAAATTAGGAGAGAATTGAAATTAGATGAATTAGAAATTAGGAAATTAGAAAATGAGGAAATTAGGAATTAAGTGAATTAATTAACAATTTTTCATTTATTAATTTAATTCACAAAAGATTGAGGAATTAATTAGCCAATTAAATGAACATTTAATTGTGATGAGAAGACTTAGGATAAATAAACTATTTAACCTAGAGGGAGAAATGACAAACAAGGTTAAATGAATAAATCATGAAACCCTAGAAGATGAATTAGAAATGCAAGGATGACAATTAGGTCTTGATGTAAGATAATTGATGCAGGGTCGATTCGATCATGATTTAGACTGACAAAGGACCAATGTTGATAAATGATTAAAATTGGTTGACAAATTGACCAAGATTGACAAAGAGACCAAATTGATAAGTGCCAATTGACATGATTGAAGAGGACAAGGATCGATGACGAATCGATCGCAAAATGACAAAATTGGCAAGGACAAGGATCGACCAAAATCATGACTGAAGATTGTTATCAACAAGACCAAATTCGAAAGCGAGATAAATGAAGAATGCAGAAGAAGGACTTGATGCTCGCAAATGATAAAAACCAAGTGCGTAACATAGGAGAAATGTTAATGCGATGCAAAAAATCCTAAAATAAGGCAATGCGCAAATGTTAAAGTATGATTCCGCAAGCGTTGACCAGTTTTAGACGTCTAGATTCCCCTCAAGGAATTGGCCAGAAACATCCAGAAAAGAGGCCAATTGATCAATAATAATGATAGAACATGATAGGAGCAAACAGACTGACAATCGGAGACCGAATGCACGAGGGACAAGCAATTGAAGGTGCAAAAGACCGTGACTAGCATAAGATGGAGAGGGTGCACGTCCATCTATGCACTAACAAAGATCTATAAATGAGACAAAGAGAGTGAAAAGTGCTCATTTGCACTAGCCAAAGAGGAGGATTTGTTGCTCTGGAAAAGGACACTTGTAGAGAGATGGTGAACATTCCAATGGCAGATCACCTCAGAGAACATGTACACACGTACAAATGACCAGACGACGTGGGAGCAGCGGTATGTATCTCAAAAACCTATATTGTCAATTTTATGAATTTTGATCGCTTGCGGGACATTGCGGGGCCCATAGGGAATGCAGAAACTGACTTCTGCGCCTGTGTGAGCACATCCTATGCTTGTGTAGGGTATTTTGTGCTTGTGTAGGGTACACAGGCATAGGTTGTTGCTACATAGGCGCAGGACTTAGCACACAAGCCCAGTTGTGCATGGGGAACCCTAATTTGGCCAAAAATAGCATGCGAATGATCCGAAAAGGAGGATAAGGGTAGGATAGATCAAAATAGATGAAAAATACCCTGATGTGGACATGAAACAAGGAAATGCAGCCCATAGGAGCAAACCCTAAAACTAACAAAATGAGCCCCAATTGTGATGCAGAGTCGACAGTATCCATTGATCACACGGGAGAACTGACCTAACTGCTTCATGTTACAACATAGACTCAGGAGCACGAATAGAGATACATTAGCATGACTTGGCATATATTATATCACATTCATGCCTGAGATTAGGGCAAACACAAGACTACTAACCGCATTGGCAGAGCGATGGCATTTAGATACCTCCTCATTCAATCTGGCGACTGCAGAGGCGACTGTGACACTAGAGGACGTATGGCGTATCCTCTGCATTCTGAATCATGGGGAGATGATAGAGTATGACTCAGTGATAGGGAGAGATGCTTTGTGCAGATTATTTGAGTGTGATGCAGATGATCTGGATATCGCAGAGAGGGAGATTGGCTGGGAGACCATGGCATCAGAGTATGATCGACGATATGTGGTGATAGCACTAGTGATAGCATGCCTACTAGTAGAAGACAGATGAGGACATGGATTCCCGATTGGATGGAGAAGAGTGCTAGAGTGGATGGCAAAAGAGGGGATGGTGTACGCATGGGGACCATGTGTACTTGCTATGCTATATTTTCAGCTGCATCAGATAGCATATCAGGGGGTGCAGACGTTGAGCTGTGGGATCACACTGCTACAGGTATGGGCATTTGAGCACATAGCCATATGTCGACCGATTGTAGAGAGATAGGTAGTACCACACCAACCATATGTGTACTGCTATGGGGGAGCACTGAGACAGGGTCCTTTCAGATACATATTGTATTGGCGACACGAGCTAGACAGACTGAGAGAGTTCACATGGAGGCCATATCTTGATTGCCCTGGATGGTCAGATGATAGTGATGAGCTATCGTATTGCAGACAGGAGAGATACCTGATTAGGCAACTAGTGAATTGCCAGAGAGTGATTGAGATGTACCTACCAGAGAGAGTCAGACGACAGTTTGGAGAGAGGCAGGATGTACCCAGAGGGACTGCACACTTTGCTCGATCTCACAAAGAGACGAGTCAGTGGGGGAGAATGATTCAGCCACACATAGCATATGCTAACTTCACATAGCTACAACAGAGACAGTGGGATTGGAGATCAGATGTGGTGGACACCGGGATGACAGAGGAGTATGAGCGATGGTTTGCACGATGATGGCCAGTGCCATTGACAAATCCTGATATCCTGGTACCGAGGAGACAGGAGGACTTCCCACTCACTGGAGAGGATGAGGACAGAGATGAGGACAAGGAGGATGAGGGTGGTGATGAGGATGAGGGTGGTGATGAGGGTGAAGATGATGAGGAGGATGATGACTATGAGCCAGATTCAGCCGACCAGGAGTCATTGCAGGATTTACACATAGAGCCGGAGACAGCTAGCATAGAGGAGATGGAGATGTGCAGGGCTACCATAGCGAGTCAACATGATCATATTGCGACATTAGAGAGACAGAATGCCATATTGAGGATAGAGCATGATCAGTTCAGAGTAGAGATAGCTAGACTTACAGCGGCTCGAGATACAGCAATAGCCCAGGCACAACGAGAAGAACAGAGAGTCACTGAGTATATTGGGTCAATTAGGGATGCCAGTGCACGTGAGATGGCACAGATGTTGGTAGAGACCGGAGAGGAGATACACCATTGGAGGACACTATATGAGAGTGCAGTTCCACCATAGTAGAGAGTAGCTTCATATTAGACACGATCGAGGACAGAGAGCAGGGCATGCTCTCGGAGGTCAGTGAGCAGCATGGGGGTGAGTGGACCTATGAGACCACCACAACCAGGACCTGGGACAAGAGGGACATCATCCTTGAGACATGGAAGGGATGAGGAGGATAGAGGGAGCACCTAGTGACAGAGGCACGTGCTCCTTAGGATAGAGACAGATGTAGTTTGACATTATGTAGTCAGCCTGCGGGCCATACTTAGGACAAACAGTCCAATTTTGTACTCCGATATTATGTTGATATATGATATGATATGCATTGATATGATAGGATGCAATGTGTTATGACTTATAACCAAATGGATGCAGGATGCAGCATATGTTTTTGGAGATCGGAGCACTAGACTGGATTGATTGCCCAAATTGATGGAAGAAATGTTAGTAAGAAGAAATGAGATAGAGGACAGTTAGAGGCGAAGAAAAACTTGCTTTCACTAATGCACTTTGTAGGTGAGAAACTTTATTTTAATGTAGCAAAATGGATGTGTAGCATCATGGCATTGAAGGCCAGAGCTGAAATGCAACCCTTTTTGCAAAAGATAGACACATCACAGACAAACAGCAATCACAAAAAAAAAGAAAGGGACCATGAACCATCCCGGTCACTCTAAATCACTCAGTGACATCATCAAGCAACATAGGAACATGATCGAAGATAAATCAATAAAAAGATAAGACTCGCTAATTCCAACAAGTCAAACAAACATCTTGATCTTCATTGTCAAAAGTTGAAAGCGATCTTCATTGTCAAAAGTTGAAAGCGTTGATAGGACGATCATGCTGTCTGGTTTCAGAACATGTGGTACCTCGTCTAAGACAGGACATAGTCTGGTTTCAAGTATACCACACCCTGTATAAGACCCATGATAGTGTGACAAGGACAAATGATATTGATGTTGATTGATTGATATGACAATTGTGATCAGTTTGAATGTCTGGTTTGATTGAAAAGTTCATCTGTGAATGCGTGATTTTAGTAAGGCACAGTGTTTGATTGCGTGTCGTTGGATGTATGCTCAGCGATCTGTCTATGCACAAAGGGATCATTTATTGCAAAATGCTTGTTTTTGCGAGTTTTTATAATTTTTTTGTGTTCATTTTTTCAGGACTTTATATGACTTTTTAGAGATTTATTTCAGGACATTTTTTTAATTTTTAGGGATTTATTTCAGGACATTTTTTTATTTATTTTTAGAGATTTTTTCAAGACATTATTTGATGTTTTGGGATTTTTTTAGGACATTTTTCAAAAAAAAAAAAATTTGAATTATTTCAGGACATTTTTCAACTTTTTTGGATTATTTCAGGACATTTTTCAATTTTTTTGGATTTTTGCCCCCAGTGTCTAGCAAGGCAAGGAATATGACAGATGAATAAATAGGCTTGCTGAAATGATGGTGGATAGAGGGAAGACAAAGGCCTTTTTATTATGGAGACAATACGGATGCAATTTTCAAGGGCTATTGCATGATGGGACAAGAGACTGGATATGACAATGTAAAACAGGAACATGGCATGAGGGACATGTCAAGAGGTTTTTGAAACCATGTTTAAATTTTGCATCTTTATGTCAGATCAAGATCAAGGAATGAAAAAGAGTGTATGGATAGTGATAAGATATGGATAGGATAAGCAAGACTAAGAATGGATAAGGGACATGGACTGAAGGTCAGGATAGGATACAGGATAGTGGCAAAAAGTGGCAATAAGCTAGGGAATATGGATGAAAGATTATAATAAGAAAATGGATAAAGACCAAAAGCTATGATAGACCAAAAGTTGCAAACAAAATGTATGATGCTCATAAAGATCCTCGGCCTTGTCAAGATCAAAGGTGGAAAGGGAAACTGGACATGAGGGACAATAGGATATGAAGGGTAATGACAGGGGTTCAATAGGATAATGGAAGGGCAATAGGATATGAAGGAGGAAACCTGCCCCCAAGTGTAGTGTGCAAGAAGTTCATAGATTACGCATGATGCCTATTTGCCAGGTTTTCATCACGGTACTTGCCCAAGGCGCCTGTTTGCCAGGTTTTCACCAGTGGATGAATTATTTTTCTTTATTTTATTTTTTTATTTTTTTCTTTTTTTTCAACTTTTTTTTTTTGTATTTTGACTTTTTCAATAGAAGATGGACACATGATAGGGGATGGAAGAAGGACACAAGCATCTTTTTGTTTGGATAGTAGCCTTGAAAAAAAAAATGGACCATGACCTTTAAAAGTATGCTCAAAGACGTTGGTAGGATAAGGACATGGAAAAAGAGATGAAACTAAGGCAAGGATTTATGCAAAGGATGGGATCAAAGGGATCGAAGGATGGAAAATATGCATTGGATAATGGATAGGGTATTGGAAGAATTGGGCTTCAGTGGACGGAAATGTTGGCAAAATTGACATTGGCACACACCTTGAGGGGTGATGGACTGATGGAGGAAAAATGTATTTTGGATATTGAGATTTGGATGGAGGAATAGCTTGGGATTTTGGGACATAAGGGCCCAAAATGGATGAAGAAGGTGGTGGAGGAACAAATTTGAGAGGTTTGGATGGAGGAATAGCAATTTTGGATGCCAAGTTGGATTTTTCTTAAGGCTTTTGTGCTTCAAGGAGCTGCTTAGGGATCCACGTGGTTTTTGATTTTTCATTCTTTTTTGGTTCCTTAGAGTGCATTGCTTGCACAAGGGATTTAGGAACCCATATATATTTTGACTTTTGTTTTTGATTTTTCTCAGTGGGCCTTTGTGGCCTTTTGGATATTTCTTTTTCTTTATAGATCATATTGTTCTTTGTTTTGACATGTCGATTATATTGGACATGTTGATCCTTGAATACATGTGGATTTCTAGACTTATGACTTTTATACTTGGCATCCAAATTGCTTGGAGGGGGAAATGAATGCATGGATGGATATGAATGAAATGGAGTTCTTTTGGATGGATGAAATTTACTCAAGGATGTGTGCCTTTGCTGACCTTGCATAGAGGACGGAGGGATATAAGGACCTAAGATGGATGGAAGGTATGATGGGGAAAGTGTACACAAAGGGGATATTTTTGTTTTGCTTTTGATGGAGGGATATTTTTGGGGGCAAAATGTATGTTTTGATTTTGATGGAGGGATAACAACATCTTGAGAGTGAGTTGTGTAGACATGACCCTTAAGATCTTCTTTGATATGGAGGGGTTCTTTCTCATGAAGGTCTACTCCTTTGCCTTTATGAATATCTTGACTTGTAGGATACTCTTTTCTTTGGGAAGAAGACGCGAGTCCATTATGAGATGGATATGATATGAGAGAAATAATGAGATCTTGAAGTGGATCGGATTGCACCAAAGTGGAAGAACCCATTATGCATGTCAAGGGTTCATGAACATCTTGCACTGACACGTTAGAATCATGAGGGGGATTAGGATCATGTGGGGGACTAGGATTGTGTAGTGGACATGGTTCAATGACTGGTTCTTCAAGAGATGGAATGGGAGAAATAATGGGATCATCAAAAGAAACGAGATCTTAGAGTGTATATGGAGTATTAAGACAAGGAGATGGAGGAACAAAAGGATCTTGCGGAGGATCTGAAGGAATGATTTGATCTTGACAAGGAGGAAGATCATTGGAATCCTCTTTAAAGGTGCTTTGCTCTTGACTTTCAATGGGATCATCGGAAAGGATGGAAGGGATATCTTGATCTTTCTTAGGAAGTGGAATGCCAATGGGATTTGAAAAGATATTGTGTTCATGAAATAGAAGGGGATCGTTTAGGATTGGATGGACTGGGATATCTTGATCTTGCTCGGGGAATGGAGTGTCAATAAGGCTTTGGATAGGATGGAAAAGAATAGGGGAATCACCATGAGTGTCTGGGAATATGGGATCCTGGTCAACAATTGGATGGGATGATAAGGTTTCAAGATCTTGATCTTGATCTATTTTAAGACACATTTCTTCATGCTCTAAATTATCCTCTTGACATGAGGTTGGACTTTGGATATGCATGGAGGATTCTGACAAGGAATCAATGTTTTCGCATGAAGAAAATTCACTTTGAACATTTGTGATGGATTCTAGCAAGGAATCAATGCTTGAACATGAGGAAGAGGGACTTCGAATGGGGTCCTCTAAAATAGGTAATGGAAATAAAGTGCATGGCGGCATTGGGTCTTGTATTTCTGAAACATGACAAGGATGTGCATCATGAATTGGATTATCTTGGCAATCAATTATGGATAGCCCTTGGATAATTGCATCCTTGGGTGTATTGTTTGATGAGGACAATATAGAAGGTTCTTGTGAAACTTCTAAAGGTGTAAGGATAGATGCCACTGGAGAGTCAATTTGTTTGTGAGGGGATGAGGCATTGCTAGACATAAGTGTATTATTTTGATCTTCCTCAAAGAACTCACTTGGTAATTTCCTTAAGATCATTGCAATAAAGCCACCTTTCTTTCAAGGTTTTGACATGGTTGTATCTGGAATTTGAACTTGTTTGGAAAGGAGTTGGTTTGATGTCATGTTTTGATATTGGACTTGGTTCAATTGTTCTGACATGTTTGAAACTTGGGTTGGTGTGTGCTGCAACCTTTGTTTTTGAATGTTTGGTTGTGGTTGTTGACATTGATATTCCACCATTGGTTGAACTATTTGTGGACATTGTATAGTTGGTTGGACATATTGTTGAAATTGGACCATTGGTTGTGTTGGTTTTATATGTTGAACAATTGGTTGAACAATTGGTTGAACCATTGGTTGTACTGGTTGAAAATCTGATTGACAGTAAACACCTTCTTGTTCTTGTTGTGGAGGAACATAATGTTGAAATTGATGTTGTCTCTTTTCTTCAAATTATTTCATCATCTCTATTTGGGAGAGGAGAGTTGGTATGTCTGATCGTTCAAGAAGAGATCTTACATCAATTGGCTCAATCTTTGGATTTCGACCTGGAAATTTTTGAAACATTTGGACATTTGTGATCTATTCTTCTCAATGTTTTTCACTCTTTGTTCCAATATCTCCTCTTCTTGAGCTAGTTTCTCCTCTAGTTTTTGTATTTGGAGACTTGTTTCATCATAAAAAGTTTGATCAATGTTGCTTTGTTGTTGGGTTGGATAGAATTGTGATTGCATTGTCGGTTGATATGTCAAACTTTGTTGTATCATTGGTGCTTGGAACCTTGTTTCAATAGACATGTCACTATGCAATGTTTTTGGGATTTTTTATTTTAAAAGGATGATGTATGATATGCAACTAAATGCAACCTAAATAAATGAAAATGCAATCTATGGCAAGAATGCAACCTATATTTTTGGTTGTTTTTCAAGATTTTGACAAACTTTTGAAATGCAAATCTAAAAAGAGACCCTTAGGAAATTGAGATGATGTCTAGACCTCAAAGGACAAAAGGACCAAGTGACAAAAGGACAAAATGACAATGTCTCCGCTATATGCTTGGATACTAAGCTAGGTTTGACCAAATGACAATAATGAAAAAAATAGAAAAGGTTTGATAAGGTCTAGATTTCCTAACAATGACTTAGGGTTTATCAAAGGTTTGGATTACTCAAGTATGACAAAACCTAGTTTTGACACTATATGCAAAGGACAATTACTATGCAAATGACCCTAATATGATATGATAATGACCTAAGCTTAATGAAGAGACCTAGGGTATGCAAATGCAAATGTATGACAATGGTATTACTCTAATGCAAGAGGACACATGCAAATGGATGACCTTTATTGATATGCAAAGGAGTATGACCTAGGTGAAACTTAATCTTGGTAATTGACAATGAATTTGCAAAATGCAAACCTAGGATGAACCTAAATCTAAGTGACATGAATGTTGAGACAAGATTTTGAAAAATGTTTGACAACCATGTTTAAAGATGTTTTGAACTTTGTTGGATGAAATGTTCTTGTGTTTAACCTTGTTTTGAATCAATTTGTCTTGTTTTTGAAATGAGATGAAATTCAACTTTTGACAAGCAAAGAAGACAATATATTTCAACTTAGACTCAAGACAATCATGCTCATTCACACATTTCTTATGGTAGGCAAGGACATTAGGTACTTGAGAGGTAGACTCATTATGGGATCCAAGGAGAATACATAGATGCTTGACCCCACAGGCTCCCCTCCATGGCACTCACTTCTCAGGGCAGCCAAGCATCAGTCCCCATGGAAATCTCCCCATGGCGAACTTAGTATCTCTTCCAAGTATCCAAACTTGTCCTTCTCAAGCAACTAGAAGGATTTTTGGCCTCTAAATACAAGGTGTTTAGTAAGGATTTATGTTAAGTGTTACTACTTGGTGTCACGCAAGCATGATTAAGACATTAAGCCCACCAAGATACCAAACAAATGTAGTTGCGCAAGCATGATTTAGACCTTGAGGCACTACTTAGATGTTGATATGAGAAAGAGTCCAAGGGTCATCACTTCCCAAGTAACTACAATTCCCACGTAACTCTTCCTTCAAAGCTTTCGCCCATCAGGTATTTATTTATAGTGAGTTAGAATGCCAAGGTATTCTAGCTGTACTCACTTTGGGTCATTCCCTTCTCATGATTATCACTTGCTTGCAAAAGCAAATGGTTGGGAAGGCAGGCCCTCTAAAGGTGACACACAATCAAAAACATGAGCATGGTATCGAAGATCTGGATTTTTGATCACCCTAAGAAGGATGAGAGCATACTCTCCTACTCCAATGTCAAACTCAACAATCAAAGAAAACATACATTTATTCCATCCTATTTAGAAATCATACTAAGTTCCTAAATATTAATTACAAACACAAAGTTTAGTTGTAGTCCAAGGCAACCTGCAAAACCCAAGTCAGAAGTTTGATATGTTTAGTCTTTGACTATTCAACCTGCATAAAACATGTTAGTAGTTTCATTTGTTGTCTTTTCCATTCATAATGCCAAGGTGCTGCACAAAGAATTAGTACCAAAAACCAAAAAGTAGAAACAGAATGCAAAACAAAACAATTTACAAGTAAAAACACTGCTTTTTTACCTCTGTTTCTGGGCTTATACAGGCGCAAAATGCTTGACACAGGTGCATATTGTCTCACATAGGTGCAGATTGTCCTTAACATAGGTGCATAATGCTTGACACAGGTGCAGATTGTCTCACACAGGCGCAAAAGTTCCCAGAAAACCCTGCATTACCTTGTTTCTTAGGTTTTTAACCTGCAAATCAACTCAAAAGCACTCAAAAGCATGATTAGTGGGTTAGTTCATGTCGGGTTCACCAATTAATGTAGATAGGAATCTGGAAATCATCAAAGCAAATAGTATTAGTAATCTAGCTCAATCATGAAAGCTTAAATGCAATGATCAATCCTAAACACAATCAATAAAGACATGAAAACAAGACATTCAAGATTGAAAACTAAGCAAACCAAATGCAGACTTGAATGTCTCCTTCATGTGGCTCCATTGTCCTTCTTTCTTCTTCAAATATATTTGTTTGTGGATCTCACCTACTAGTGCATAAGCATGATATGAAAGCAAGCAGACAATATTGTAGCACAAGAATACTCGAAGCGTGATTGATTCGACCAGGGATCAGGGATTCGAAAAAGTGATTAGTTGGGATTGAAGAAACTCATCCAATTTATAGACAAATTGGAGAAAAGACAAAATTAGCATGAATTTGATTCGAAAGGAAATTTCAAATCAAGAATGACAAATATGACAAATTTGCACTTTCTATGCAAGATTGATTGATTGTCAATTATGAAAAAATTATGACAAATTTCTATGTCAAAATTGATTGATTGTCAATTATGACAAATTATGACAAATTGAAATGTCATTCCCATGAAATTAGGAGAAAATTAGGAGAGAATTGAAATTAGATGAATTAGAAATTAGGAAATTAGAAAATGAGGAAATTAGGAATTAAGTGAATTAATTAACAATTTTTCATTTATTAATTTAATTCACAAAAGAGGGAGGAATTAATTATCCAATTAAATGAACATTTAATTGCGATGAGAAGACTTAGGATAAATAAAATATTTAACCTAGAGGGAGAAATGACAAACAAGGTTAAATGAATAAATCATGAAACCCTAGAAGATGAATTAGAAATGCGAGGATGACAATTAGGTCTTGATGTAAGATAATTGATGCAGGGTCGATTCGATCATGATTTAGACTGACAAAGGACCAATGTTGATAAATGATTAAAATTGGTTGACAAATTGACCAATATTGACAAAGAGACCAAATTGATAAGCGCGAATTGACATGATTGAAGAGGACAAGGATCAATGACGAATCGATCGCAAAATGACAAAATTGGCAAGGACAAGGATCGACCAAAATCATGACTGAAGATTGTTATCGACAAGACCAAATTCGAAAGCGAGATAAATGAAGAATGCAAAAAAGGACTCGATGCTCGCAAATGATAAAAACCAAGTGTGTAACATAGGAGAAATGTTAATGCGACGTAAAAAACCCTAAAATAAGGCAATGCGCAAATGTTAAAGTACGACTCCGCAAGCATTGACCAGTTTTAGATGTCTACAATTATAATGAGGTTTGTTTCTCTTGTAATTAATTACCTTTCATTGCCTTGTCTATTACATCAAACTATGTATATGCATTTAATTCTAAAACTTTGATTTCAGAAATAATTTGTATTTGGAAAGAAATCGATTGTTTGCTCATTGCCTAGATTTTCTGATCCCCCTTGTCCTTTGAGGCACGAGAGAGACTCGATCAGAGTCCAAGGCATTTTGATTCCATTGGAAAGGGTATTTTTGTGGGTGTGGGTAATTAAACTATGTTTTACTTATCTTCATTCACTTTGTTATAAATATTCTATTTGCATCTGTGTCATGGCTATGAGCAGATGTTAGTTGCCATTATTGCTTTCCAGTTAAAAGCATATTCAAAAAATATACATTTTTATCCAACTAAGGGAGTTGTACCTTCATATCAAAATTTAGAGAACACTTGCACTCACCATTGCAAGTGACTCAACTATTGGTTCTTATTTTTGTCTTTCAATTTGGGCATTTGGGAGTCATTTTTGAAAGGTATTTAAGAAGGACAAATCTGTTAACCAATAGAAAGATGTGAAACTTTGAAGATGAAAGATGAGAAGATAAGTTCTTTTATGGATAGAGACAATGAGATTGTCATGGGTATCAAGTGTTGTAGTGGATCTATTAGTGAGGATGAGATAGTGTCAAAAGTTCTAAGAGTTCTACCTCCAACTTACAAGATGAAGGCTACTGCTATCAATGAACTCTAGACAATGCCAAGTACCCCTATGATCAGAGATACACTACTTGGGAAATTAGCTACTTTTAAACTTGAAGAACTTGGAGATCAGAGTACTGCTAAAACTGAGACTGCATTTAGAGCATATGCATCTGGTAAATAGAAGATAGATTGGAAAGAGATGTATGCTAAGGATATGGAGGAAATTGAGAAAGAAGAAAGAGATCTTGAAGAGCTAGAAGCCCTGATTGCTAGAAGAATTCCTAAAGGTCCAGCGGGAAGTAAGTATGAAGGAAAAGTCCCTTTTAAATGTTTTTCATGCAATAAGATTGATCATTTTGCATATAGATGTCCTGAGAGAGCTGCTAGGAATCATGAAAGATTTATTAGGAATTATAAGCCTAATCTTGAATATCAGAGTAGACCTAGATTCAGAAGGAATAAAGATAAATCATATTATTATGTTGGTGATGATGATGGTATTTCTGATGATGATGATGATGAACCTGTGAGTGGATCTGGTAATGGTGCTTCATCTGGCAAAGATTGGGTCTTTATTTCTATCAAGGATTATTCTCTAGAATCTGTCGTTGAAACAACACATACTGAAGAAAAGGCCTTAGCTGCTGAAATTGAACAAAATGATGAATGGGTTATAGACAGTGGTTGCTCACATCACATGACTACTGATAAAAGAAAGTTCTTATCATTGCAAGAATTTGAAGGTGGATTGGTCAGATTTGGAGACAACGGGGCATGTAGGATCAAATCTAAAGGAACAATATCTTTGGATGGTAAGACTAATACTGATAATGTTTATTATGTTGAAGGCTTAAAGAATAATCTTGTAAGTGTAGGTTAGATGGTGGATAGAGGATTTCATTTACAATTCAAGGATGGAAAATGCAAGATCATTAATAAATCTGGATTGGAGATTTCTTCTGGAACTCAGACTAATGGAAATATCTTTCTTTTGAACTCCAGTGAGAAGGCTTGCTTGATTGCTTAGATTGATGAAATTTGGTTATGGCATAAGAGGATGTGTCATGTTAATTTTGATTTCATAGTAAAGATCAGTTCAATAGTGTCTATCAGAGATTTGCCCAAGATTGTTAAACCTCGTAATCTGGTATGTAGAGAATGTCAATTGGGTAAGCAAGTTAGAACTTCTTTTAGAAGTGTACATGATAAATTTAATGAAATTCTTGATCTTATTCATATTGATTTGTGTGGACCGGCAAGGACTAAAAGTTTTCAAGGTGATAGATATTTTATGTTACTTATTGATGACTATTCTAGAATGATGTGGGTGGGATTTTTGAAAGAGAAATTTGAAGCTTTTGAGAGATTCAAAATATTTAAGGCTATCATTGAGACTAAGACATGACTGAAGATAAAGTTCTTAAGATCAGATCATGGCGGTGAGTTTACATATAGTGAGTTCAACAACTTTTGTGAAAGGAATGGTATTAGGAGACAACTTTCTTCACCTAGAACTCCACAACAAAATGGATTGGTGGAAAGAACAAAACAAAACAATTTTGGATGCTGCAAGGACTATGATGACTGAAGCTAAATTACCTGATACATATTGGAGAGAGAATGTCAATACCGTTGTATACACTTTCAACATAGTACACATTAAAGGCGATACCGGTAAGACTCCTTATGAATTATGGTTTGGTCATACTCCTACTATCAGATATTTCAGAATTTTTGGAAGTAAATGTTACATTAGAAGAGATGAAACAATATTTTTGGGTTATTCTACTAAGAGAAAAGCATATAGATATTATAACAAAAAATTGAATAGGATATTGGAAAGCATAAATGTCAAGGTGGATGAGCATGGCAATAATCAGATCAGAGCATATGATTATGGACCAGAAGATGAATTTATCAAACTTGAATCCATAATGCAAGAATTAGTTCATAACAGTGAACCTATGATATCGGTAGCATCAGAAAATTCAACAGTGACAGAGGAACAACAGAAAGAGTTAGAAAATCAAGAAAATTCAAAGACTCCTAGGTATGTAAAGTTAAATCATTCTGAAGATCAGATTATTGGAGTTAAAAGGAAATGTGTGATGACTAGGAGAAGGTTGGTTACTGAAAAGGTAAGTTTAATTTCTCATATTCAACTGAAATATTTCATTGAAGCAAGTAAGGATGAAAATTGGTTAAAAGCAATGGAAGAGGAATTAGATCAGATTGAAAAGAATAAGACATGGGAACTTGTACCTAGACCTAAAGACAAGAAAATTATTGGAACTAAATGGCTTTTCAGAAACAAATTGAATGAGGAAGGTCAAGTAGTGAGGAACAAGGCTAGTTTGGTTTGGAAAGGTTATTCACATGAAGAAGGAATTAATTATGGGGAAACTTATGCCCTGGTTGCTAGAATTGAAGTGGTAAGACTTTTTCTTGCTTATGTTGCACACAAGAACTACAAAGTATATCAGATGGATGTTAAATGTGCTTTTCTGAATGGAGATATTGAAGAGGAAGTTTTTATTGAACAACCTAATGGATTTTCTTTATCAGAAGACAAGGACATGGTTTCCATATTCAAGAAATCTTTATATGAACTGAAACAGGCCCCTAGAGCATGGTATGCTAGATTGGATAAGTATCTTTCAAAGCTTGGTTTCAGCAAAGGTAATACTAATAGTAACTTATATTACAAAACTAAGCATGATGACATATTGATTATTGAATTTTTTGTGGATGATATCATTTTTGGAGGAGAAGAAGGTCTATGCATGAAATTTGCTAATGATATGAAGAATGAATTTTAAATATCTATGATTGGTGAGATGAAATTTTTCTTAGGTTTGCAAATTACTTAGACTGATAAAGGTATTTTCATTTGTCAAACTAAGTAAGTGAAGGAGCTACTTAAGAAATTTGGACTTGAGAATTCAAAACCTGTCAGTACTCCTATGATAACCGATTGCAAATTGCCAAAGGATGATGAATCACCTAAGGTGAACCCAAGAAAATTCAAATCAATGATTGGAGGTTTGTTGTACCTAACTAAGCCAAGACCTGATATAATGAATTTTGTTTGTATTGCTTCTAGTTTTCAGTCAAATCCTAGAGAAACTCATGATATTGTTGTCAAGAGGATATTCAGATATTTGGCAGGTACAACAGACTTTGGGCTATGGTATCCAAAGAATGATGACTTTACATTATGTGTATATATAGATTCTGATTATGCAAGAGATGTGGATGACTGGAAGAGAACTACTGGTGGTGCATTCTTTCTTGGGAAGAAGGTGGTTTCATGGCTTAGTAAGAAACAATCATGCACTTTATTATCTACAATTGAAGCATAATATGTTGCAGCTGCTACTAACAGTACTCAGATTTTATGGATGAAATAAATGTTAAAGGATATAAGGGTAAGTTATGATGAGCCTATTTATATTCATTGTGATAATACTATTGCTATTGATATGTCAAAGAATCTGATATTTCATTCCAAACCAAAACACATTTCTATAGGGTATAATTTCTTGAAGGAAAATGTTGAAGAAAAGGAAGTCAAATTCGTTTATGTGTCTACTAAGGAACAAATTATAGATATTCTAATGAAACCATTGCCTAAGGACACTTTTGAATATCTTAGAGATCTGTTGGGGGTTACCAACCCTCTAGAAGAGACTTAGTGATGCAGAGATGTATCAATCTGGTGAGCTAATCAAACATACTTTTCTAATCTAGTTTGATGAAGATGGTACTACTACTTAGGGGGAGTAGTTAGTTATTTGGTTCTGTACTCTTGGTTTTGTATCCATCTTGTGTCATTGATGTCAAAGGGGGAGAATGTATTCATGTGAAAACTGCTAGATCTTTTGATGGTTTTGGAGTTTGTAGGCAATCCTTGGCACTTGGATGTTTTTCACATTCAGTGTTGCCATCAATGCCAAAGGGGGAGATTGTTGGCAATATGATGGATTTGGTTAAGTGTTGTCATTGATGTCAACACTATATCCCAGTTGGAGACTATCCTAGTTAGATCTCTCCTAGTTAGTCTTGGTGATCATTTTGGTTTTGGCTATGATTTTGATCTGGTATGATCAGACCTCTGGAATTGGTTTTAGATACTTATTCTAGTCTTTATATGCTTTCTATATTCTAGTGGTTTCATGGTTTGGTTATCACTTTTGGTATTTCTAGTTACCGACTTTTTCTTAGCTTTACTGGCTAACTTTTGCCTTTACCAGCTTCTGGCATTCTCGGTTAGCTTTACCGGTTTACTGTCGATATCAGTGCATTCCAACATTACATATCTCATAATAGGATGCTTTTATGGTGAAACTTTTATGCTTCCTAGGTACCCATCAGACAAGATTGTGCTCATGGAAGTGGCTTATCAAATGGTGGTGGTACATGAATGCCAATCAGGTTTGCACAAAACTGTTTTAAAGTTATTCCTCACTATTAGGAGATATTCAATCAATTCCATCTACAAGGCTCGAGCCATTGATGAAGAGATGTTAAGAGTAACAATGAGGTTCTTCAAGGAAAGGAAACATTTTGAATACAGAGGGATGAAGAAAAAAATTAAGAAGAGTTACACTCATGTTCACCGAGTAGAGGATATTTGGGTTGATTGTAAAAAAAAAAAGGAAAATATAAGAAGACAATTGAGAACCTAAATCTTGTTGGCATTCCTTAAGATCTTGAAGATTATGGAAATATTCTAGACCCAACGTATGAAAAGATTAAGGTTGCAGATTAACCCTTGCCTCTTATTCAATGGTCTCAGAAAGAAAATACTTCAATTAAGGCCATATTTTAGAATAACCTTGCCAATCCCAATGTTTGGTTCACACAAAAGGGGATTTGGTTAAAACCTTTCCAAACTATATTAGAAGATGACACTCCAAGTCCAGTTGGTAAAATATTTGAGTTGAGAACTGAGAATAGCAAGGTTTGGCAACTCCAAAGGCTCCTAAGTTCAAACTCACAATTGAAAAAGTAAGGATAAGATTCAAGGAGAATCCTCACCCTAGGATACTCAAACACAGGATGATGCTAAAGAATAATTTCTTGATGAATGGATACAACAATAAGAAGAGGGAGAGTTAGAAAAGGAGCAAGAGGAGGAGCATGATGAGGTGGGGTTACCAGAAATTTTTCAGTACTTCCCAATCCAAAGGGATGCAAGAAATAATTCCTCCTTTATCTCATAATCCTCTAGGTACAATTTTTTGGTATTTTGGTATGGTTTTGTCATTGATGTCAACACCTACTAAAACACTAGCACTTTGGAGATCTAGTAGCATTCATCGGCAAGCAATTAACTATTGCACAGTTACTGGTATATGGTTCACTGGCAAGATATAATGTTCACCGGCAGGATATAATGATCACCGGCACTTGGAATGATATGGAAGACACTTGGTAATGTCGAAGACATTGTGTAGACACTTTGTTTTGAAGAATTAATCATTGGTATATTCATATTCATATATTTGCTTTTACCAGCAAATAGGTCCAGGGTTACCTAGGGTTACACCGATAGGTTTATCTTTTCCAGATCAGCATGACACGCTATGGAGATGATTTATTATTGTTGTAAATGCATTAAGCCGACATGTTCAATTGGTTATTGCATCGGATATTATATTCTTTTTAAAATGTTTTTATTGTAATATCTTGTAGAGCCGACCTATTAAAATTGGTCTTAGGTTATGGTATAAATATAGGATCTTATTTGTAAGATCGAATGTGGAATGCGAAAAAGGATTGTGAGAAGGTATATGCAAGATTAAGAAAAGGTATACATGAATACATCATTTGAAGGTGAAGATAGTTTTTTTAGAAGCATATCAGCATTACACCGGTACTGAATCTAGCATATGAAGATGCTATTTTGTGTAGTACATTCTTATTGGATTTAACCATCCAACTGTAGTCAGTGTGACTCCCATTTTGTGATTGAGCAGTGAGCTCTAGGCCGTTGGCCTTTCTGCATGTGTAGACCCCATTTATGTACACTTACTATCTGCAGTAGTATCATCTAATTGTGGGTAAGGTTTCCCATCGTGGTTTTTCCCCTTATAGGGTTTCCACGTACAAATATTGGTGTTATGTGTTGTGGATGACTTTATGTTTGTGTTTCATGCATTAATCTTTACCGGTATAGAAATTTACTATTAACAATTTCTACCGGCATACTTAACTGGTTTACCGGTATTAAGCATTAAGTTTGTTAAATGGTTTTTGATTTGAATATATTAGACAACTGATTCACCCCTCCCCCCTCTCAGTTGTCTCCGGGACCTAACACAATTCCCCCTCCAACTTAAGTTTCTAAACCCGTTCCTTTTGGTTCTACCATTTCACATGTATTTGAGACTCTTGGTGTAGTAATTCACACTATTGCTTCCATAGAAACCAATGAGTCAACTTTACATACCCCGCATGACAATATTGAAAATGTGTTTCTTCCTAACTTGTCTGAAGTGACTTCCTCTATATTAGAAGATTTTGATAAGTTCATGTCAGAAACTGATCTTCCTCCCAAGGTTTCAGTTGTTGATAACCCACCTACAATTGTAGCTTTCACATCTTCTATTGTGACCAAAAATATACACAACCAAGAATTCCCATCCCAAGTATTGACAATGGGAGTAGAAGATGATTCACCTTTACCACACTGGCTAGTCTCCAATACCCCTAAGAGGAAGAAGCAAGCCATCTCCCCATATGAATTCAACTTTAGCCAGTTGGTTCCTATCAAACCCAAGGGTACAAAGAAATCTAAGACCTTATCTAGGGTAAAGGTGGATAATTTAAAGAACAAATATGTAGAAACAACGGTTCCTCCTCTAGATACAGACATCAGGATTCAAACCAAATATTATGTTATTAACATGATTGAATTGGGTATGAAAACTTATGAAGGAACAATAGAAGATTCTAAATCATCTTTTGATAATCTTATGGCAAGGTATAATAAGGAAAGGATTAAGAAATATAGACTGAAGAAATAGGTGGAACAACTCACCAATGTTTTGATTAAGATAACAAAGTCATCAGAAATAATGAAATTAGTCACCTCATCAGTTACTGAATAGATCATCAAGTAGGCTGAGCAAGTCAATTCACGAGGAAGATTAGTTGGTGAGTGGAGGGACAAGATATTCAACCAAGGAATGCATCACATATGTTCTATAAATTCCCTAATCAATAATCTAGAGGGTGTCAAATCTGAGATTGGATCTATTCTCACAACAGTTAGAAACACAAGAGAAGAACTTTGACTCATGGTTGAAGTTGGAAGATTTTCAATTAGATGTTTTGGTTGATAATGTTGTGCTTCCTTCAAGGGACATGTACATTGAGCAAAGAGAAGCGCTAGAACATCAAATTAACACCCAAGAAATGCTTATCAAGGATATGAGAAAGGACCAAAGGGAATTTAATGATAAAGGAAAAGAGATCATTGAAAAGGTATCAAAACTTCCTTCTAACTACCTTGATACAAATCAAAAGCCTCTTTGTGAAGATGTTATTATTAAAGAATTCATCTCACTCATTGGAGAAGAGGTTGACAAAGAAGTCTTTTCGATATCTTCCATTGATAAGTTAATAGACATTCAAGTCCATCTGGATTATTTGGCTTCTCTTCTAAAGAATTACAAAAAGTATTATGTGAGCCTCAGAGATTCCATCACTTGGGTCAAAGTTATCACAAGCCATACCAAGGGACCTACTGAAGAATAGATGAAGATTGATCCTCAAAAGTTTGATGAATTCATGAAGCAAGATCATAACAGAGTTTCTAGTGGCACTTACTAGTTCTCATATTTCTAAATTAGTAGTTTCAATTTTGTAGTTACATTCCAACACCTCAAGTGTCATTTTGTATTCATGTTTTTGCATCTAGAATATGCACAAGTCCTAAGTCAAGTAGGACTCATTTTTTACTTAGTCATAGTTTTTTGTAGCTTTCCTTGATTAGCTCATTGCACATCACCTATATATATGAGGTTTCTCATTGCAATTATCATCTTTAAACTTATGCAATGAAACTTTGTCGAAGTGAAGAGCAAGGTAAAACTTTGATTTCATATTGTTATTTTACAAATTTGATCAAATAAGACTAAAGCTTTGGCATTCAGACTTTGCGTTGAATACATCGTGTTTATGGTGAGAGTGTTCTTATGTCATTCTTGTTATAAAGTATTCTTTAGATCAAGTAAAAGAATTGTTGAAAGATATTATTAAAGACTAGAATAAGTTTTGTATTGTAAACTTTGTGTTACATTTCAGTGTTTGTTAAAGAGAATTGGTAACTAGTACAAGTGCTACATAGTAATTTGAAGACTTTGAGCTTCATTTTGTTATTTCATGAAAATATTATCAAAATTTTAATTAGATACCAATACAAAGACTTTGTGCTTTGCTAAATGTTATCTTGATAGAATATCATGGGTTACAAAAGTTATTTGTACAAGGTAGTTAAGATTATAGTAATTGTAAGACTTTGTTGTTGAACACTATTTTTGCGTCCTAGAGAAGCAACAGAGGACTTTGTGCCTTTATGGAAACTTTGTTTCTCTTTATTTGTATTGTTCATTAGCATGTCTTAAGTTATTATGTAGTAACTTCAAAGTTGTATTGTTCATTAATACTCCAAATTATAACTTCTTATATGAAAACATAGGAAAGAATAACATCTATTCTAAAAAGAGAATAGGATAATGTATTGTCCAAGTTTAGATTAGGAATCACAGTTTGTATTTTTTTATAAATAAAGGAGAGTAGAGAGTAAAAGGGGGAGCCTTCCCTTATAATTGGAGAGATTTAATCTCACATATAGTGTTTGAAACCACAATTTTGTGAACTTCCCCAGTTTACAAAGTTTTCATCCAATAGATATGACCTTCATAAATCATATTTCTTTGCATTCCAAGAAGTCATTAAAATAGGGCACTCTATTGAGAAGGTCCTCATTGACTAAGGCACTATAAAGATATTTAAACAAAACAAAGATGAAGTAAATGGGAAAGGCAATCCATTATTTTGGAATAAAAACAAGAATATCATCAATGGTGTGGTTGTAGATGGCAATATGGTCAAACCGATGATAAGTCTTTCCAGTGCTAGTTCATCTAATAATCAAGTAAATACCCAAAGAGCACCAAGACCTCCAAATAAGTGAACACTATTGGGAGAGCCAATTGAAAGTGCAAATAAGTTTATTACAATAATAGACAATTGAGAATTTGAGCCAAGGGTAAAACCTTCATGGTGTGACAAAAAATTATATAAATATCTCAAGAGAAGGGACCATGAGACTAGCGATTTCCATAAATTGAAGAATATCATTAAAGATCTTATTGACAATGGCAAAATTGAAGTTGAGGACCTCAGTCTTCCAATGAAGAAGAAGCGATGTTTAAGGATCCATTTTTAAAACATGGCAAGGGAAAAGGTCCTAAAACAAACAACAATGCCAATTACACTAATATGGCCTATGATTACACTGCCAACCATATCATTGAAGTGGAAATCCATGTGTCTACCATAAACATAA
Source organism: Cryptomeria japonica (assembly GCF_030272615.1). Taxonomy (NCBI): domain Eukaryota; kingdom Viridiplantae; phylum Streptophyta; class Pinopsida; order Cupressales; family Cupressaceae; genus Cryptomeria; species Cryptomeria japonica. The sequence continues at coordinate 43,906,899 of NC_081413.1, forward strand.
AAGTTAAAGCCCCTGGATGCAATGTCACTACTCCATGAGGTAAAGTTACTTGACAAGCTCCTACATACAAAACAACTCCATCATACAACAACCACTATGACCTTGTAAACCAATTGGGAAAGACACCTACTCTTATTTTGATCCTTGAACTCTTGTGCATTTCACCTTCATAGAAAGCCATTTGGGACAAAATATTGTAAGAGACCTCCATTCCTACCGATCTAAATGTGGACCAGTACCGAACCATAATGGGATATCTTTGTACCCCTCATTTCCTTATATTCACCAAAGTAGATGATGCATCTCCACAACAACCGCACAATGCACCACTTCACATTGAAGCTTTCCTCCATAAACACTACATAAAATGAGTCTTGATAAATGGAGGATTAGGTCTCAGCATTTGTACTTTTAAAGTTGTCTTAGCATTGGGATTCTCTGAAAACACTATGGAATTTAGAAATAAGATAACTATAAAGGCATATAATGATGAAGAACGCTCCTCAAAAGTAATAGTCACTCTACCTCTTTGAATTGGGCTAGTAATGAGGGATGTGGTATTCCAAGTCCTTGACCTTAATCTCACATACAACATACTTTTTCGAGGATCGTGGATACATCCAATGAAAGAAGTGCCTTCAACATATCATCAATGTATCAAGCTCCTAGACAACAAAACTAAAGTCATGGTTAAAGGTGATCCAAACCCATACATGTATTACAATAACATTGAACCAAGACCTAAGATAATATTCCCACAAATTGAGAATCCAATCCATCTTCAACATACATTGTTGTGGAATCATTAAAATATTCCACATCTAAGAAAGAAGACCTCAAAGGAAAGTTCAAGGACAAAGGCATGGGAGAATACAATCTACATCAAACCATGTACTTAAGGAAATTAATGGACTCCCCTAAGATTTATGGCAGGCCACATCCCTTAAAGTAGATATCAACAATAATTATAAAATGGGATCCCAAAACTTTCAAAGATGGGGTAAAATGAAAGAAGAAGACATTTACAAGATGCTCTAAAAAGAACCAAAATGATAACCTAATCAAGACCACATCAGAATACCAGCTGAAAATTATGGAAAAGGCTTTAAGTTCTTGCAAAAGATGGGATATGATGGAAAAGGTCCCTTTTGATTGTTGGCATTATGTGAACTAGTATGAGGACATAACAACATTATGTGTTGTCATTGATGTCAATATGATGAAGAGAAGAGAACCGGTATAACACTGTGAACCGACATTTGTGCCAAACTGAAGTAGTGTGTTTGTTCAAGGTGAACTGGCATATGGTTATGGGAACTGACACATGGAAGCCTTGTATGACTACTGGTTGGTAGTCTCAACTTTAGGGTCTCCGGTTGAAGTGCTTCAAGCCTGTTTGGCTCAACCGGTGACGTTGTGTGATGAGTTAGCATGATAATGAAGAATAGATCATGTTGCCATGTATGCCTTGTGTGTGTGAAGGATCTTGCATGAAGGAGATTGTTCCTATCTACCTCAGGAATATGCGAAGTCTGTAAATAGTGATAACTTGTGATGGGTTATCAACCGCCATGAAATCGGTGGAAAACAAATGATGGAGATTAATGCAGTATGCTCAATGATCAGGATTGAACCATTTGAATTCCTTAACCTAACAGGTTTAGGTTTTAGGATTTATGCCACCAACCTATCTATTTTCCTATAAGGTTGATGTTGTGATTCTTTCTAGGGTTGTTGGCAAAAGTTGTGTGTGTGTATCGAAGAGAAGGGATACGTGATTCTTGCCAGACCAGAGGAGAGAAGTGATACCTATAGAGTGTAAGTGCAAAAGGTGAAGAGGAGATTAAGAAAACCTGCATTGGCATTGAGTGTTGTTACCAGATCATTGTAATACCTATTGATCTCTAACCACCTCAATAGTTGGAAAATCCCTTAATAGGGTAGCTTTAACCGGCTTGTTGTAAATCCTTTAACAGGGTGACTCAAAACCACTGAGTTCTTAAAATCCTCTAACAAGGTAACCTTTAACAAGGTTTAACCCTTAATCGGGTATTCTAGCCATCCCTTAACCGAGTAATCTCTAACAGGATCAATTCCTAACAGAACCTATTGTATCAGTCTTTAACCGGACAAGGCTCCTAACAGAGCGAACTTCTAACGAGTTCAATAACAAGCTTGTGGGTATTCATCCCCACTGTGGTTTTTCCCAGCTGGGTTTCCATGTGAAAAATATGTGTATCATGTGTGGTGTCTTCTTCATGTGATGCTATGTTGTTTTCTGTCAAGCGGTGAATCATGCTGATCTAGTTGCTTATATGTATATCTTTGATGGTAGATTACCTGTTCATGCATTAGGGTGAAATGGAAATGAAGTGTTACATTATATGAGAAGATAAGTGTCAACCGGTTTATGCTTGTCTCAGTTATTCTGGGTTTTGTTGATTGTACTTTGTTTAAGGACCGGTGTTACTGTTTGTCTGTCAATGCACAGTGTCTGCTGACAAACCAGTTTAAGGGTGTGTTTTTGTCTATAATGATTCACCCCCCCTCTCTCAATATCAGTTTGGTACTATTAATTCATCATTGAGTTATCAATTGGTATTAGAGCATCCTCCAGGTCCTCTGTGTTATAAGCTTAACCACTTGAGGTAAAGATCCCAGTCTAATGATGAAGAGGGAAGGTCCAAAGTTTAACAGAGAAAATTTCAGTATATGGAAAGACATAATGAAGATATACATCAGAAGAATGGGTGCTCAACACTGGAGATATGTTGAGAATGCCTATGTTACCCCTACCGGTACTCTCATCGATAACCAAAAGAGAGAGATATAGGAAAATGGGCAAGTCATGGAAGCCCTAATTAGTAGTTTATCTGACATTGAGTTTATTGATGTCCAGGATAAGGTAAATCCCAAAGAGGTATGGGATACTCTTGAAAATATCTATGGCAGTGATGAGCATGTAAAACAAGCTAAGGAAGAAAGCCTTAGAGGGAAGTTTGAAGACATGTGGATGGTTAAAGGTGAGACCATTAAACAGTATGGAATAAGAATCAAAACTGTTGTTGGAGATATCAAGAGTGCAAGTGGTAAAATGGAAGATTCTACTATGGTAAGCAAAGTCCTGAGATCCCTATTGCCGGTCTATGCAATAAGGGTTGCTGCTATTCAGGAGCTAAGATCAATAGACAAGACTAAGGTATCCCTAGACTCCATCATTGCAAAGTTGATAGCCTATGAGCTAAATAGTTTTGATGGCAGTGTTCAAAAGACTAAATCAGCTTTTAAAGTTTCTGTTGTACCATCCAGAAAAGGAAAAGAAGCTAGCACTAGTGGTGAACCAAGATAGAGCAGAGAAATGGATGATGAGGAGATTCTGATGGAATTTGAAGCTCTCCTTGCTAGGAAACTTCCTAAAGGAACTGGAAGAGGTAAGCTACCTTTGAAATGTTTTTCTTGTAACTGGATAGGACATATTGTTGTAAACTATCCTAATAGCGACAATAAGGACAAACCGGAAAGGTTCAAGAAATTCAAAGGAGGAAACTAGAGAAACTGTTTTGTGGCAGTTGATGAAGGTGTCACAGATGAGGAATCAGAGGATGAATAAAATGAAGATATTGTGTTTGTTGCTATCAAGGAAGATGTGTCAGACAAGAAGGCTCTTATCTCCCAGTTTGATAATTCCAATGAGTGAATCATTGATAGTGGTTGTTCTCACCATATGACTGGTGACCGGAGCAAGTTTCTATCCTTGAAAGAGTATGATGGTGGTGTGGTTCACTTTGGTAATGATGCACCATGTATGGTCAAAGGCAGAGGGTCAATCTCTCTAAATGGAAAGAGTGGTGCTGACAATGTGTATTGGGTTGATGGTCTCAGACACAACCTTCTGAGTGTTGCCTAGCTGAATGACAGTGGTCTCACTCTAGAATTCAAGAATGGAGTTTGCAGAATCAAAGGAAAGAGTGGTGAATTGGTGGCCACCAACATGCAGACCAAAGGTAACCTATTTCAGCTGAATGCAAATATAAGTACATGTCTTATGAATAAATTTGATGATAGCTGGATATGGCATAGGAGACTCTGTCATGTAAAATTTGATAACATTGTGAAGGCTAGTAAGATCAAGGCAGTTAGAGGGTTGCCGGTGCTAAGAAAACCGGATAATACCTTGTGCAGAGAGTGTCAATTGGAGAAAATGTCTTCCTCAACCTTTAAAGGTAAATCTTTCACTGTTGACAACTTGCTTGATCTTGTGCATACTGATTTGTGTGGTCCTATGAAAACTAGAAGTGTGCAGGGTGATAGGTACTTCAAGATTCTCACTAATGACTGCTCAAGAATGATGTGGGTCACATTCTTGAAAGACAAGTCTGAAGCCTTTGTAAAGTTCAAATCTTTCAGAGCATTAGTGGAGAAGGAAAGTGGTAAAAGGATCAAGTGCCTGATAATTGATCAAGGAGGGGAATTCACTTCCGGTGAATTCAACAAGTAATGTGAAGAACATGGCATCAAGAGGCAACTGTCTGCCCCCTGGTCTCCACAGCAGAATGGCCTAGCAGAGAGGAATAATCGGACTGTGGTTGAAGCAGCTAGAACCATGTTGATTCAAGGAAAGGTAGCTCGCACCTTTTGGAGAGAAGCGGTGAGCACTACAGTCTACACAATGAACCGAGTACTCATCAAAAAAGGTAAGGATAAAACTCCTTATGAGTATTGGACCGATAAGACACCTATGGTTAGCTACTTTAGAGTGTTTGGTAGTAAATGTTACATCAAGAGGAGTGAACATCAAAGCGAATTTGATGCAAAATGTGATGAGGGAATATTCCTAGGGTACTCCACCAAGAGAAAATCTCTCAAGTGTTTCAACAATAGGACTCAGAGAATTATGGAAAGCATCAATGTAAGAGTTGATGAAACCTTTGAGAAAACTAAGGAAACCGATAGTGAGAAAGTGGTAAATGAACTGATTGCAACCTTTTGGGAACTGATTGTCAGTCAACCAAGTACTAGTAATAGTGTTCCTACACCGGCAAATGTAGATGTTGATACTGATAGAGATGAGGATGAAGAAGAAAGAAAGAGGAATCTATCAAGACCATTCCTCAGTATGTCAAGCTAAATCATGATCCTAAGCTGATCATAGGAGATAATGATGCAGGATTCCTTACAAGAAGAAAGATCAGAGAAAACTCATGTATGATCTCTGAATTTGAGCCTAAATCATTCAAAGAGACACATAAAGATAAAGAATGGATCAAGGCAATGGAAGAGGAACTTGAATAGATAGAGAAAAATGGTACATGGTCTTTGGTACCTAGACCAAAGCATAAAAATGTCATTGGTACTAAATGGGTTTTTAGAAATAAGCTGAATGAGGATGGAACAGTGATTAGAAACAAAGCCAGATTGGTGTGCAAAGGATATGCCCAAGAAGAAGGAGAAGACTATGGAGAAACCTTTGCTCCTATAGCCAGATTGGAAGGAGTTCGTATGCTTCTTGCATATGCAGCTTTTAAAGGTTTCAAAGTATATCAAATGGATGTAAAATCTGCATTCCTAAATGGTGTACTTGAAGAGGAGGTGTATATAGAGCAACCAGATGGGTTTTCCCTATCTAAAGATAGTGACATGGTACATAGGCTACATAAAGCCTTATATGGTCTAAAGCAGACACCTAGAGCATGGTATGAATGTCTGCATTCCCATCTTGTGAAGATTGGATTTGAGAGAACAAGTGAAGATAGCAATATCTACTTGAAGTCTGAAGGAGATTAGATCCTGATCTGTGAGGTATTTTATGATGACATTATCTTTGGTGGAGATGACAAGATGAGTCATGAGTTTGCAGATGAGATGAAGAAAGAGTTTGAGATGTCACTCATAGGGGAGATTAAGTTCTTCATTGGACTCTAGATCCAACAGATGAAAGATGGAATCTTTATCACTCAGTCCAAGTATGTCAAAGAGGTGTTGAAGACCTTTGGAATAGAAGATACAAAACTGGTTGGTACACCAATAGTAACCGGTTGTAAACTATCCAAAGAGGATGACTCAGTACTAGTTGATGAGAAGGAATACCGATCCATGATTGGTAAATTGCATTATGTAGTGCATAGCAAACCGGATATTGCACATGCAGTTGGCATTACTACAAGGTTCCAAAAAATTCCAAGAGAATCCCACTTAGTTGTAGTCAAGTGGATTCTTAGGTATTTGAAAGGAACTATTGACTATGGGTTATGGTATCCATACAATAATGATTTTAACCTGAGAGTGTTCACAGATGCTGATTGGGCACGCAATGTATATGACTGGAAGAGCACAACCAGTGGTGCATTCTTTCTAAGTGGTAGACTGGTCTCATGGATGAGTAAGAAGCAGAGCTGTATCTCTCAGTCTACAGTGGAAGCAGAGTATGTTGTAGCTTTCATGAACTGCACACAGACTATTTGGATGAAGCATGTATTAAATGGCTTCAAAGTTCTTGTATATGAACCGGTAAGTATATTTTGTGACAATACTAGTGCAATTAACATCTCCAAGAATTTGGTTTTACATTCTAGAACCAAGCACACTTGAGCTTAATTATCATTTCTTGAGGGAAAAGGTTTAGAACAAAGAGATTACACTGGAACATGTTTCCAGTAAGGAGCAGTTAGCAGACATATTCACCAAGCCTCTCCCAAAGGCTACATTTATGTACTTAAGAGGTGAATTAGGGGTGATGTCCCTTCAGGAGGTAAACTAAAGGTATATGCTCCACATCAGTCAGGTATTGCATAGTCAATTTTTTCTTCAGGATTGATGTGTTGAAGGATGCTACTCCTCAGGGGGAGTAGCATAATGGAACAGGGAAGCTTGTACCTCCACTTTGGCATTGTTGTCAAAGGGGGAGAAGATGTGAAGTGGAGAGATATCTTTGTATATTGCCATCAGTGCCAAAAGGGGAGATTGTTGGCATTATGTGAACTGGTATGAGGACATAATGACATTATGTATTGTCATTGATGTCAATATGATGAAGAGAAGAGAACCGGTATAACACTATCAACCAACATTTGTGCCAAAGTGAAGTGGTGTGTTTGTTTAAGGTGAACCAGCATATGGTTATGGGAACTGGCACATGGAAGCTTTGTATGACTACCGGTTGGTAGTCTCAACTTCAGGTTTTTTGGTTGAAGTGCTTCAAGCCTGTGTGGCTCAACCGGTGACTTTGTGTGATGAGTCAGCATGATAACAAAGAACAAATCGTGTTACAACATATTCCTTGTGTGAGTGAAGGATCTTGCATGAAGGAGATTGTTCCTATCTACCTCAGGAATGTACAAAGTCTATAAATGGTTATAATGTGTGATGGGTTATCAGCTGCCATGAAATTGGTGGAAAACGAACGATGGAGATTAATGCAGTATGCTCAATGGCCAGGATTGAACTATTTGAATTCCTTAACCTAATAGGTTTAGGGTTTAGGGTTTATGCCACTGACCTATCTATTTTCCTATAAGGTTGATGTTGTGATTCTTTTTAGGGTTGTTGGCAAAAGTTGTGTGTGTGTATCCAAGAGAAGGGATACGTGATTCTTGCCAGACCAGAGGAGAGAAGTGATACCTATAGAGTGTAAGTGCAGAAGGTGAAGAGGAGCTTAAGTAGATCTACATTGACATTGAGTGTTGTTACCAGATCATTGTAATACCTGTTGATCTCTAACCACCTCAACAGTTGGAAAATCCCTTAACAGGGTAGCTTTAACTAGCTTGTTGTAAATCCTTTAACAGGGTGACTCAAAACCATTGAGTTCTTAAAATCCTCTAACAAGGTAACCTTTAATAGGGTTTAACCCTTAACTAGGTATTCTAGCCATCCCTTAATCGAGTAATCCCTAACAGGATCGATTCCTAGCATAACCTATTGTATTAGTCTTTAACCGGACAAGGCTCCTAACAGAGCAGACTTCTAAAGAGTTCAATAACAAGCTTGTGGGTATTCATCCCCACCGTGGGTTTTCCTAGTTGGGTTTACACATGAAAAATATGTGTGTCATGTGTGATGTCTTCTTCATGTGATGCTATGTTGTTTTCTGTCAAGCGGTGAATCATGTTGATCTAGTTGCTTGTATGTATATCTTTGATGGTAGATTACCTGTTCATGCATTAGGGTGAAATGGAAATGAAGTGTTACATTATATGAGAAGATAAGTGTCAATTGGTTTATGCTTGTCTCCGTTATTCTGGGTTTTGCCAGTTGTACTCTGTTTAAGGACCGGTGTTACTGTTTGTCTGTCAATGCACAGTGTCTACTGACAAACCGGTTTAAGGGTGTGTTTTTGTATGTACTAATTCACCCCCCCCTCTCAGTACCGGTTTGGTACTATTCATTCATCATTGAGTTATCATTGATTACAAAAGAAAGGCATTATGGAACCACTACAACCTGAGCTAGTACCAAAGAAATAGAGAACTAAGGGAGTTGATTTTGTACCATTAAGTTTACATATTCTTGACTCTTTAGTAACATTACAAATTATTTATCTCACTTCGACCAATGATAAACAAGAAGACAACAGTTGTTCAACAGACTCAAATGAATGGGAATGGGGTTCAAATAAATCATTCAATGACTATGAGCTTGTAGAAACTTTTAGAGAACCTAGTGAACCCGTAGAGGAAGAAAATATTAGAGAGTTATTCAAATTTGGTCAAGAATCATCAAAAAATATACCTTAGGACAAGAAATATAGTGGTGAAGCATGGATAAATATTTTCGTAGGATCCCAAATCCTCTACGTCTCGAGGCTCAAGGCAAAAATCATGTAAAGTGAGAACTCTAGTTGTTGAGTGTCCTAGTAATGTCGATTTAGATTCTCTTACAATCAAGAGTGATAAGGTGAATACCAGTGACAACACAGATGACTTCATGGACATACCCGAAGACTCTTGTGTCTTTACCCTTACAGATTTTGAATTTTAATAGATCAATGGCCTTCCCCTCATTCACCCTCAACTCATTGACTGGGACCAACAAGGACCTCCACAATTTGACACATTCCAGAATAATAAGGCCTTCATTGTTTACCTTGGCATAAGAGATGATCTTCCTCTTGGGGACCATAAAGAAGGATACACCATTGAACTCAACAATGTGACCTACTTTGGAGAGGGTGCCAAACCTTCCAATCATAAAAATGTTAAAATAAAAACAAACGATGGCTCTTTTAGTGAAAACCACACTGCAGCACTTTCTAACCCCAAAAAAGTAAAAAGAGTGGATGCATCTGTAATGGTGGAAAATTAGGGTTTCCATCCCAAGAAGGATGAAAACCGATTTTTTTTTCTTAGGGACCAATTACATTCAAAAGAGGGTTAGGATCCAATAAATTTAGTCACAAATCGGTAAGGATTGAGACTAAATGCTAATTGGATTAAGGGGATGAATTTATTTAACCTCTTTTGTAAGTTGAAATGTTGAATTAAGATAAAGTGATGAAAAGTGAAGGTAAAAATTATGGAAACAATGAGCTACAAATGCTGGATTTTCATGTGCACCTATATCTGAGTAGTATATGCATATTCGGATTTGATCCCCCAAAAAGCTCCAAAAATGTCAAGACCGGTGTTCCCATCTCCCTGGTTCTCCTACTTTTTTGCACACCAAAGAGGGTTGATTCATCTCTACAAATAATACCTATCTTAAAAAGTACAACTATGTACCTATTTATTGCACACAAAATAGAAGGGAAATAGGTTGGGAATAGGGGCTTGCCTAAGTCAAACCTTGGTTTAGGAATTAACCTTGATTGAAATATTGCAAATACTAAAATAAATAATGGAAGGATATACCTCAGATCTACAATAACTGATAATGATTCTTTTCTTCTTAATTATAATCACATATGTTGTATGAAATGGCATGAACATGGTAAAACCCTAATCACACACACATGCTTGCAAAAGAATGATGTAATGATGCTCCACAATTGATGAATGAATAATATGTTGTCTTGAGGACCGATAGAAATGCTTGATGATAAATACTTCAATGCTTGAATTCTTGATGATCATTTTGTCCTTCTCTTATGATCTCTTGTATATCTGTGTTATCCAAATGAGAGGGGGAAACCTCCTTATATACTTGCCTATAGAAAAATACATTAATATTTTGAAATAGGCCGACATGGGGAGAGATTTCCTACTCATTTTTTACTATGCAAGAGGGAACCAAAATAGGGCCTAATTAAAGAGGACCAGGGTGTACTTCCCTAGTCCCAATGAGGACCAGAGTGTCAAGCCTTGGTCCTACCCTATTTTGGGGCCAGACCAAGGGATTATCAGGGGATAAAGTAGAAATGGAGCCAAATTTACAGGGTGACAGCATAATCAGGCCTTAATTAGCCATAGGGATGCAAACACTAAGGTGAGGGCCCCAAATGTAGCCAAAATTGAAAAGCAGTGAAATTTTAGGACACTAGAGCATCTAATGGTGAAAACCTCTCTGAGGCACTAGAGGAGGGAATATTTGAAACCCTCCCTATGACATCATATCAAGAGAAGTCATCTATGTTGATAAAAGGGACCATAAAAATAAATATTGGGACTAAAGAAGTTTTGTACAATATCTTCTTTGCTCAATCATTGATAGAAATAAAATGACCTAAATTCACAACATTCTTCAAGGAGAGATAAATTTTGCATGGTCGTATGTGGATATGCCTAGATTAGATCTTGATTTGGTTATGCATCATTTAACAGTAACTCCATGTGCCAAACCGTCAAACAAAAGATGTGAAAGATGCATCTGTAGGTGGCATTATTTGTAAAATTTGATCTTGAAAAGTTATTGGATGTCAACTTCATCAGAGCAATTGACTACCCAAAATGGATTTGTAATCTTGTACCTATTCGCAAACTACATGGCATCATTAGGATATGTATCAATTTCAGAGACATAAATAAGGTTTGTTCCAAAGATGACTTCCCCTTACCAAACATTAATTCGATCATCAATCTCATAGCAAGACATGTTATGTTATCACTTATGGATGGATTCTTCGGATATAATCAAATTATAATAGCACCTCAAGAACAACACAAGATAGCATTCACTTGTCCATGGGGCACTTTTTTTGGAATGCCATGCCCTTTAGATTGAAGAACACGGGAGCCACATATCAGAGAACCATGACAACAATATTTCATGACATCATACACATCACCATGGAGGACTATGTTGATGACTTATTAGGAAAATTAGTTAACAATAAAGGATATTTGGATATTCTAGCAATGGTCTTTGATCATTTGGAGAAGTAAAAAGACAAATTAAATCCTAAAAAATGTGTCTTTGGAGTGACCTCCGAGAAACTCCTTGGATACATAGTATCACAACAAGGAATTTAAGTAGATGCAGCCAAACTCAGAACAATTTTAGAAATGCCACCTCCTAAGAACATCAATCAACTAAGATCATTGCAAGGAAAGATCCAATCAATTCACAAATTCATAGCGCACCTTGCAGATAAGTGTCATATCTTTCAAAATTTTCTTCACAAGAATATCAAGTTTAAGTGGGATGATAAGTACCAAAAACCTTTTCAATTAATCAAAGACTATCTTATGAATCCTCTAGTGCTCATGCCACCAATTCAAGGAAAACCATTATTACTCTACATATCAGCAACAACAATAGCACTAGGGGAACTTTTGGCACAATAGGTGCATGAAGGAGATGAGCCATCTACTACATTAGTCGCACATTGGTAGGATATGAGCTTAATTGCACTCCAATTGAGTGCATGTGTCTTTCCATAGTTTTTTCCTTGTAAAATTTTTTCCATTTCATGCTAACTCATAAAACAAAGCTCATAGCAAGAATTGATCCACTGAAGTATCTACTCAATAAGACAACTCTCATAGGTAGGCTACCTAAGTGGGTAATAATGTTAAGAGAAATTAACATTGAGTATGTGATAAGAAATATATTAAAGGACAAGTTGTTGTAGATTAACTTTCATATGCACCAATTATCAATGATTCTCCTCTTGTATTAGAGTTTATGGATGAATCCATCTTCATAGTGACATACTCAAAGTATGGCAACTATATTTTAATGGATCCTTTACACAACATGGAGCAGGAGCAGGCATACTCTTCATCACACCTCAAGGAGATTCTATTCCTGAGTCATATCAGTTATCCTTTCCTTGTACAAACAACGTTGTAGAATATGAGGCATTTTAACTATAGGTGTACAGACTGTAATTCAGTGGAAGATCCAATAAATGCATGTTTTCGGTGACTCTCAACTTGTGATTTGTCCAACAAATGATCATTATCAAACCAAAGATGAGAAATTGATTCCTTACAATAAAATGGTGCATAACTTCAGAAGTACTTCACAAAGATAGTTTTTGGTCAAATACCGAAACTAAGCAACCAAGCTACAAATACCATGGCTACCATTGCCTCATTGATTGATATGCCATAGAATACAACCCGTTGTGAGTTCTTGATGGATAATATTTTGGTCCCTGCATATGAGATCTCTGCATTCAAATTAATATGTGTTATTGGTCTTGATTCCCCTTGGTATGGAGACATTTTCACCTATCTTCGTGATAACACCCTTCCACCAAACCTTTCCAATAAACAATGTCATACCTTCATCTACCAAACCTCCCACTATGTCATCATTACCAACACACTTTACCAAAGGGATCTTGATGGTACTCTTCTCAGATATTTAGAGATTGAGGAAGCTTAAATCACATTGCATGATGTCCACAAAGGTATATGTGGGGCTCACTCAAGTGGTCCGACATTAGCCAAGAAACTTACGAGTATTGGTTACTACTAGCCCACAATGGAAAAGGATGGATATCAGTTTGTCAATAAATGCAAGTAGTGTCAGATTCATGGGGACCTAATACATTCACCAACACAAGACTTTCAATCGATTACCACACCATGGTCATTTTGTCAGTGGGAACTAGATCTTGTGGGTAATATTCACCCTCCATCCTCTAGTAGCCATAAATTCATCATTACAGACACTAAGTATTTCACAAATTGGATTGATTTTGTCCCCCTCACCCAAGTCATTGATAAGAAGATTGCAACTTTTATCCTCAATTACATCATTTGTGGATACAATGTTCGCTTATTCATTGTCACAGATAATGGATGTCACTTCAAAAAATAGCATTTTCATGAGCTTTGTGACCAATTCCATATTAAAAATTGCTTCTCCACTCCATATCACCCCCAAGGTAATGTTCAAGCTGAGGCATCTAACAAAACCATTCTCAGAATCCTTAAAAAGACAATCAATAACATTGGCCATAATTGGCACACCCAACTCAATCTCACACTTTGGACCTATTGCACAAGTGTCTCCACCCCTACTAGAGCTACCCCTTACTCTCTTGTCTATGGTGTTGAATCCATATTTCCCATTAAGGTTGAGTTACCACCTTTACGAGTCTCCTTACATGATCTTATCAGGGGTCTCCTTACATGACCTTATCAGTGATGAAGACTACATGGTCTCCAACTTGTAAGCATCGATAGAATGCATTCAATCACCTAAAAGTGTATCAACAATGCATGAGCCTCAGTTACAATCATAAGGTGAAACCTCATACATTTGAGTTAGGTGACTTGAACCTAAGAGCAAACCCTAGAAATCAGTAGCTAAAAGAGAAAAGGGGTAAGTTTGAACCAAATTGGCTTGGTCCTTACATCATCACAACAGTTTATGGCTCAAGAGCATATCAATTATCAATGATAGAAGGAGAACCATTGGATGATCCCATCAACAACATGCACCTTTGCAAGTTCTACATATAGCTTTCCAAAGAATCTTATTGCAAAATTTTAAAAACTATTAAAAATATAAAAAATATAAAAATAAAAAATCATCACTTTCATGAAAACTTAGCAAACAGGAACCTTCTAACACAAAAAAAATGAAAATTTGAAAAAGGTAAAGAGAAATAAATTCTTCCAATGGTTAAAACCATTTTGATGGTGCCCTATGAAAGTACCATGGTGAAAACTGAGTTACCTACACCATGTGTAGATACTTTTTCTCCTCCCTCTTTCAAGACTCAATATCACCCCTTCACTTTTCACACACTCACATCTTATCAATCCATAAGAAACTTGTCCATCCCCATCATGTCTTGTTATTGATATACCCAAGGTTAGTTTGTCATTCATAATAAATCATTTTCACCTTCAACTTCACCCATAATAAATAAGGCCATATCTATAACTAGGGGCATATCCTCAATCTAGTGGTGGAAGTGGATCCTTGTAATCGCATGTTGTGAGGAGAATCATCTTTTCATTCCTTACTTCTTTTTGTGCACAATCTGCAATGAAAGATCACTTGCATTGCCAATCCACAATAATTTTTTCTCTCTTCTCTACAATAAAGTATCGGTTTCATGGAGTAAGTCAGTTTTAGATGAGACAAAAGCAGTCGTGGGATTTCAATAAATCATTTTTTTGGCAAACTTTGACAACAACGCAATCTTTAGTACTATCTATCCTTGTAGACACCTAAAATTATCCTATCTAAATAAATAGATATTTTTATTTATTTAATTATTTTATCATAAGTCTTGAAATAATTAAATAAATATTTATTTATTTAATTAATTCATTAATCCTCTTCTAAGCCTTTTCTCATTTAAATATATACTTTTATTTATTTAAATTTCTCTTTTCTTAAATTAGATATATATTTTATTTATTTAATTGATCCTTTACAGTGTTCTCTATATAAGAGGATACTCTCATTTGTTATTGTAGTCACATAAATCTGTCCACTTAATTAAATGAATACTTAGTATTTATTTGATTATTTAACCATCAATTAATAATTAATTAAATTAATATTTAATTAATTCATCTTAACCCTCTTCTCCTATTAATTAAATAAATTATTCAGTTTATTTGATTTAATTCACTTAACCAAATTCAGACCATTAATTAAATAAATAAATCATATTTATTTAATTAAATATTCTCTTACATTTAAATAAATTAATATTTATTTAAATCCCCCAAAATCCCACCTCTCACATTTAAATAAATTAACATTTATTTAAATCACCTTTATCCTCCACCCACTTGTATTTTCCTACAAATGCAAGTTGCACAATTATTTTAAATAAATAATTTATTTAAATCACCTTTATCCTCCACCCACTTGCATTTTCCTACAAAAGCAAGTTGCACAACTATTTTAAATAAATTATTTATTTAAAAATCCTATTTATCCTCACCCACTTGAAACCTTTAATGGTTTCCCTTAAAGTCTTCAAACTTGATGGCTTTAAAGTCTTCAAACTTGATGGCTTCCTTCTATAGTCTTCTTAAGCCTTTAATGGTTTCCCTTAAAGTCTTCAAACTTGATGGCTTTAAAGTCTTCAAATTTAATGGTTTTCCTTAAAGTCTTCAAGCCTTTAATGGTTTCCCTCAAAGTCTTCAAGCATTTTAATGCTTTATCTTCCTTTTTCTCATTTAAATAAATTAATATTTATTTGAATATTTATCCAAATGCAAATTACACCATTTAATTGAAATAAATGATTTTATTTTAATTGAAAATACCAAAAATTCCTCCCACTTGCATTTTCCTACAAAATCCACTTGCATGCCTAAACCCCTTCTAGATTCTTCTAAACCCTTCCTAATTAACCTAATCCATCCCCTAAATATTGTCACATTCCTAAGCAAATTGGAGTCACTTCTCAAAGACTCCAAAGTCTTTGAAAAGTAATTAATGCTTTGTGTGTTCAACAAATTAACCTCTAAAGTCTTCCAAACCACTTATGGCTCTTACATGACCATTAATGGTTAATTCCACTTGCACCCATGGTTAAGGACTTTGACCCCTAACTTAACCCTCATGTAACCGATGTGTCTCTTCAAAGCATTTATTTCTTTGACTAGGGTAACCATCATGTCCCCTCAAGCATTTAATGCTCCTTATCTCTCCTCTCAAGCCTCCTCATGGTGACACTTGTCAACATGGGATTGGGTTGAAAGTCTCACATGGATTGAATATCTTTCAATCCTAACCCTTGTTAAGATTACTCAATCTTAACCCTTCATTTCCCCATTTCTTCTATAAATAGAATCCTTCTCCTCAATCAAAAGAGAAGCATTAGAGTATTGTTGTTATACTGGCATTAGCATGGAGCTTTCTCATAGCATCACTATCTACACTTGCATAGCATTTGCTTATCATATTCAACTATCTTGAATCTCCATATGGCATCCATGGCTAGTGCTAAAAGCTGAGAACTACAGTCATTTGGGACTTGGAGAGGAGAGGAACAAGGGAGGAGCAACTATGAGCATCTTGATTAGCTATTTTATTCTATGTTTATATGCTTTCTATTTCATGCTTAATATCTCTCTTGATATGCATGTTTAGGATAATCTTTTGTTGCTAACACTAATGTTTGTTTCTTGTGCTCTTGTGTGTGTTGCCATCAAACAGATTTTCTAATCCTTTTTGCAGAGCATCAGTTATCAACCCTAATGACATAATCAATCCTTCTTGCTATAAAGCTATCAACCACATTTTTATTCTTTGTTGAGCTCTTGTGCACACATAAAATATGAGAGCTAATATATCAAACAAGATAAATGAAGATAGGAAGAAATGGAGATTGAAACCCTACTAGACATGTGTTGAAACCCTACTAGACATGTGAATGTTATATTTGGTCTATTTTGTTTATTTGCATGGTCTTAGGTATCTTCATTTGTGTATGGTGGATTGCTTTCATTGTTAGGCTAGGGTTTTGTGGTTCAATCCTTATTAGTCTTTCAATATTGTTGTTTTTCACTATCTATTTTCACCATATACATTATCCATTTGCATTTTACATTTGCATCATGAAAAACATAAAGGATAAAAAATAATGCATCTCATCATGTACATATTTTGCATACATATCATAATCATCATCATAAGTAGAACATGCATAAATAAATTGCATTATCATATAGCATCACAAACACATAGTACAGATGCATATAGCTATCGCAAAGATGGATCATCTCATATACATCAAAAAAAATAATGTGTCATGATACAATGATGTCAAAATATCATATGGCTACAAAATCACCCAAAGGTGTCTACATCATCATACAAAAACTAATACAAAATGGAATCCAAGAGAGCTATCATTAAGACCCTCCCTTGGAGCCAACTAGACTCAAAAGAATATGAGTTCCCAAAGGATTAGCCCCTGGATCATCTCGTTTGTCCCCTCTTGCAGACCCTATGTGACCATCTTTTCACCAAAGTAGTTAAAAATCTTGTATTTTCCCAAATCTCAGGCATATACATAATGTGTCTCAATCCCATCGCCTTGATCATGGTGTGGTCCTCAGCAGCCAAATCTTTTCATAACCAATGTGTCACGGGGAATCACTCTCTAGACTCAATCTGCAGTAAGTAATCCTGTATCGAATCAAATCAATTGTGTCAATCCTAGTGGTACTCATGTTAATCACATAGTGTTTCTTATATTATCCTATTCTAGCCTAGTACCTATGTCAATCACATGGTGTTTCTCATCAGGCTCTATCCTATTTCTTATGTCTATTACATGGTGTTGCATCCTAGTGTATATGTTTGTCACATTGCACTTAATCCTATTATGCTAGAGCACTCGACAGATTGTATCAATTTGATGACTTATCCTATACTCAGCATAACAAACCTACCTATTTTAGGGCACCCATTGAGTGAATCCTCTCAGCATCTTATCCAATTGACAATGTATGTTTATCATAGAATTGTCAATTCTAGCCTTCTTTCCAGTTTGTCTTTTCTAGGGTACCTGTTGAGTGAATCCTCTCAGCAGCTTATCGAATTGGCAATGTATGTTTATCATAGAATTGTCAATTCTAGCCTTGTTTTCAGTTTTTATTCCCTAGGGCACCTGTTTGAGTGAATCCTCTCAGCAGCTTATCCAATTGATAGTGTATGTTCATCACAGAACTATCATTTTTGGCCTTTTAAGACATAGACACAATTTTGTTGATTCCTCTTGAGTCAGTCTTTTTCTTGCCTGACCTTGTTAGTCATTTCTAGTCTTTCTTTCTTATCAAGAGATTGTCTGCGATCTTTTCAAACATTTTCATCCAATCTCTAGGGGGCATATCATTCCCATCATGGGCAACTTTGCATTAGTTTATCTTTTCTTCTTTGAGCCAATGCGACAAGTTGCATTGTCTCAAAGAGGGGCAAAATGTAGACACCTAAAATTGTCTTGTCTAATTAAATAAATATTTTATTTAATTAATTATTTTTTCCTAAGTCTTCTATTAATTAAATAAAGTTTTATTTATTTCATTAATTCATTATTCCTCTTCTAATCCTTTCCTCATTTAAATAAATACTTTTATTTATTTAAATTGTCCTTTT